>NC_056727.1:1091856721-1092156721 GCF_019279795.1 Protopterus annectens | reverse complement strand
CATAGGTTCATACTAGGCTATCTGCCCAAGGGCATTTACAAGCCTAGCCCATAGTTTTGTGGCTTACGCCACCCCTTTAGTATGGGGAACTATACCCATTATTTTGCTGTGCCTCTGTTGAGCAGTGACACTGAGGTAATCCCTGGGGTATATCTGCGATCTCCCATCCATTGGTCAAGATTTCTCTTGAACAAGGCCAGCGAGGTGCTCTGCCTCACATATACCGGGATTTTATTCCACAGCATAAGGAGTCTTTGGGTGATGAATCTATCTCTCCAGCACGTCCTATTAATAGCCGTGTCGAGGTTTAAGTCTCCCGCCCTTGTGGCTCTGACGGATCTAGATTTTTTGAGGTGAAGCATATTCATCAAATCTGGGTTTGACATGGCCTTGTATGTTAGGCAAAGGTCACCTCTGAGCAAGCGGTAAGCGACTGAATAGAGCTGGAGTTCTTTCAGTCGGGCAGCATAGGACAGATGTTTGAGACCCTTTATCCTTTTGGTGAGGAACTTTTGTGGCCTCTCCAGCTGCTGCAAGTGTCGGGTCAGATACATTCCGAATGGGGCATTGTACTCAATCATTGGTCTGATGAGTGATGAGTATAGGGAGACTATGACCTCCTTGATCTAGATGAGAATCCCTTCATGATAAGGTGGGCAATGTAGAAGGTCTTCCTAACTACTTTAGCTACATGGGTGTCGAATGACAGACTACTATCAACCTGGGTCCCCAGGTCCCTGATAACTTCTTCTGTACTCAGTGGATTGCCACCTATTTGGTAGCTAGGGGTAACCTTGTTTTTCGAAGGGTATGACTATGCATTTTTGGCATTTAACTTTAGGCCATGGCTCTGGCACCAGTTATCCGTTTCTGTGAGACCCTTCTGAAGGATATCTGTGTCAGATGTGTTTTCTACTATGGCCAGTTTGCAGTCATCTGCAAACTTTGTCAGCCATAACCCTCCTGTGTTTGCTTGTACTGGAAAAGTAGATGCCAAACAAGAGTGGGCCCAGGACTGAGCCCTGTGGTACACCACTTGTGACAGGCTTTGAGTCTGACATGGCGCCAGCAACTCTGACCCTGTGGGTTCTGTCACTCAGCCAGTTTGCAACCCATCTTGTGATGTATGGGTTAACATTTAAGCTGATGAGTTTTTCAATGATACCCGAGTGGGGTATTGTATCAAAGGCCTTCGCCAGATCGAGGTAGGCTGTATGGACTGCCTTTCCCTCATCAATGGCTTTGGTGACTGTTTGAAAAAGTCAACCAAGTTTAGAAGGCATGATCTGCCTTTGACAAAGCCAAACTGGGATGGATCCAAAGTCTGCAAATTCCCTATGTCTTTTTATGAGGTCCATTGTGATCCTCTCCATTGCTTTGCAGATAAGGCTTGTCAAGCTAATGGGCGGTAATTTCCAGGGTCGGTGGAGGCACCGCCTTTGTGAAGTGGGACCACAGTTGCAGTGCGCCACTCCTGGAATGTATCCAGAGGTAAGACTATGATTAAACAGCTGTCCTAGCTGTGGGTTTAATTCCTCGTTGAGTTCGTGGAGCACACAGCCGGGGACACCATCAGGTCCCATGGATGCTGTGTTTTTGCTTTGGAGAGAGCAGTTCTCACTTGGGCTGGAGATGTTTGGGGGCTGCAATCGCTTGGTATAGATATCTCTCCTTTGGGGAGGGAGAAGTTTGCACTGAACCTGTCAGCCAGTATGTTGGCAATGTCTGTAGGATCAGTAATCTTCACATCATTTTGAACTAGTTCTGAGCATATCTGGGAGTTTCCTCCCAGGTTTCTAACATAGCTAAAGAAGGCCTTATGATTGTCTTTTGAGTCTTTAGCTATTTTTCTCTCAAAATTTGCTTTGGATGATTTTATGAGAGCTCTTAGTTTTTACTTATAGTGATCAAGGGTGTCTTACCTTTTAAGGATTTTGCTCTATCTTGTAGTAGCTTCCTCCTTTTGTTGTAGAGTTTGTTTATGGCTGGGGTCCACCAGAGTGGACGCTTGCCTTTGGTACAAAGAGTCTTTGTTTTGCTTGGGATTGCCTTATCCATGCAGTCCTGCAGGTGCTGGTAGAAGGCATTTGTAAGTGATTCAGCGGCTTGAGTACTGTTTTCCGTCAGCTCGGGGCCTTAAAGGAGACCACACTAGTCTTTAGAAGTGTGAAGTCGGCTTCGAGAAGTTCTTTACTGTGGTCTTTTTATTTCAGGTGGGGGTGGGATGAGGACCTCCAGCGAGATTAGTTTGTGATCTGATCTCACCAGTGAGGGGTATACTTCGGTGTTGAACATTGTGCTCCCATGTTCATGATGATGAGATCAAGTATGTTTTCTCCTCTTGTGGGGATGGTGACTAGTTGTTCCATGGCATTTGAGTTTATGAATTCCAGGAACTTTTGGGCTAGGGTGTTTGGGCTTGAGTAGTGTTCCCAGTCTATATTAGGGTAATTGAAGTCACCTAGTATGATGGTGTTTGGTGATACATTTATCCCCTCTAGTGTTTTCAGGAAGGCCATGTGAGGTTCCTGAGTTTGTGAGGGTGGCCTGTAACATGCTACAATTTGCAGAGCAGTCTTGCCTATGGTTAATTGCACCTGGATGGTCTCCGATGCATCGTGCGTTGCCACCAGTCTTGAGGTGTGGGTGTCTTTGATGAATATGGATACCCCTCCTTTCTTGGTATTGTCCGGATTTTGGGGCGGAACGCATGATAAGAGGTAAAACCTGATAGTGCTGGGGTGCTCTCAGGAGCCTTGAACCAGGTTTCTGTCACTGCACAGACATCGATGTTCTCCATACTGAGAAGGGCCTCGAGTGCGTGCATTTTGAGATTTAGACTTCTGGCATTGAGCAGCATTACCCTTAGTTTTTTCCTTTTTGTGTTCTAGGGTGGTAGGTTTAGAATTTGAGCCTTGCCTAAAAAGGCACTATGGGGTGGCAAGAGCCTTTGCCAATATCCGGAATCCCAGGGTGACAGGTGCAAGCCGTCCCTTGGAAGCAGCGTGGCTTGTCCAGCATGTCATCCCAGGCAGACAGACATTGGATCCCCTTTGAATGACACCAGAGTTTAAGCCAATTGTTAAAGCTGATCATCTTATCTCTGTATTGTGGCATCATTCTTGATGAAGGTAGGATACTGCTCAAGGTCAGGGTCATACCTGCCTGGGCTACATAATCAGAGAGCTCCTCAATGTCTCTTTTCATGTAGTCCAAGGAGGTACATCTCAGGTCGTTTACACCAGCGTGGACAATGACTGAGTCATATTTGTACCTGCTGTTGAGAGACCTGAGTGCTTGCGTTATGAGATGGTGGTCCACACAGCCTACCTAGACCTTGCAAAAGCCTTCCATACAGTACCCCACTTGGTCATCATAGATAAGATCACCAGCTTCAATAGAAACCCCTATGTCACTAGATGGGTTGCAAAGTGGCTCAAGGACAGAACCCACATGGTATGAAATGCTGGAGCCATGTCAGACCACAAACCAGCTACAAGTGGCATCCCACAAGGCTCAGTCCTGGGACCTCCCTTGTTTGGTATATATTTCTCAGAGGTACAGGCCAACACAGAAGGACTGTTGGTGAACAAGTTTGTAGATGACTGCAAACTGGGTGCCATAATCGACCCTCCAGCTGACACAAGCATCCTACAAAAGGGCCTCATAGAAACAGACAACTGGTGCCAGAGCCATGTCCTCAAGCTAAACACAAAACAGTGTATAGTCCTCCCTTTGTCAAAAACTAAGTGCCCACAAATTACTACATATGTGGTAACCCATTAAGTATGGAAGAAGTGATAAGGGACCTGGGGACCCAAGTCAATAGCAATCTCACATTCGACAACCATGTGGCCAAAGTGTTCAGAGAAACATTTCATATAGCCCACCTAATCATGAAGGTAATCACATCTACATCAGTGGAGGTCATTGTGCCTCTTAACTCATCCCTCATCAGGTCCATAATTGAGTACAATGCCCCTTGTGTGATGTACCTTTTCAGACACCTGCAGCAGCTGGAAAGACCACAAAAGTACCTCACCAGGAGGGTCAAAGGGCTCAAACACACGCCAGTCACTGCCTGGTTAAAGAAACTGCAGCTCCACTCAGTGGCATACTGCCTGCCCAGAGGCGATCTGTGCCAGATGTATAAAACCATGTCCAACCTGGAATCAATGGACATGCTGCACCTTGGAAAATCAGAATCTCATCAAGCTATGCGTTCAAGAGACCTGAACCCCAGGACTGAAATAAATAGGACATGCTGGAGTGACAGATCCATAACCCAGAGGCTCTCCCTACTCTTGAGTAAACTCCCACTCCAGGTTAGCCAGAGTCCCTCATTAACTCTCTTCAAGAGGAATCCTGATGAGTGGATGGGAGATTGTAGGTTTACCCTGGGTATCACTTCTATGTCACTGTTAGCCAGAGGCACAGTATACTAACCATGAAAAATGTAATGGCAAACTCCACTTGCAATGTGTGTTGAAAGCCAAACACACTCTGGCTAGGATTATAAATGCCCTAGGGCAGATAGCCTAGTATGAACCTATGAACAGAATCACACACACCAAGTAGTACAACTGTGGTCACTGTGGAGTAATGTTTGCCAATGTCCACCCAAGTTGGTGAATACTCAGCAATGTTGGACAAGCCTGGTTTAAGTAGGCCATAGCTGAACAAAATGCACCATGCTCATAGTTGCCCAACTGGCCCTTAATTAGTCTGCTCAGTATGAGCATTTACAGCAGTGATAGGACTCAAACCCATGATACTGTGCACCATAGGGAAAGTACTGAACCACTACACCATGACAGCATTGCAGTGTTCAGCCAGTATGAGAGAATGTTGCCAAGTCTTTGCAAACTATCCCATGGAAACCCTGCAAGCACAGCATAATCCCTGCTGAGTTATGACACAAAGGAGTCTGGCAGTAAGAACACAACATGACTTCCAACATACACAGTATTAATGTCAATATTGGTCATGTTCACACACAACCACAAATGTAGTGGACTTCAGATCACAACATATGGAAAGGTCACACTGGGCATGCTCACACACTTGGATAAATGAGACATGTCAGGCAACAAACCATGGAAAGCCTGAACTGGGCATGCTCACACACTTAGGCCATGTCTGAGTATAGCAGTCAGTCACACATATCTGGCAGTTGCATGTGTTAAGCCAGGAACCTCCCACGATCCAGCAATCCACCCTGTGCACACAGTTAAATGACAACAGACACATATATTAATATACCGGAACCCTGTCATGATCAAACATGTTACGCAGATACACACGTTGTTCACAGAAACTGTGAAAGCTACGGCAATAAAGACCTGCAAACAGTAGCAGCAACAAATATTGTGCATCCCAAACATAAACATAGGTGCAGAAGTCGATGCTAGGCTGTCTGCCCTAGGGAATTCATAAGCCTAGGCAGAGTGTATTTGGCATCTGCCTCCCCAGTAGAGTAGACTACTGTGCCTCTGTAAAGTAGGCCACAGAAGGCACCCTTTAAGGCTACTTTGCTGTGCCTCTGTCAAGCAGGGACACAGTGGAGATCCCAGGGGTGAATTTGCAATTTCCCATCCATGCGGCTGTATTTTGCTGGAAGAGGGTTGGTGAGGGGCTATGTCTAACTTTAATTGGGATTCAATTCCAGAGTGAGGTGAGCCTGTGAGTAATGAATCTGTCCCTGCAGCATGTCCTATTTATGTTTGTGCTGAGGTTTACGTCCCTGGAGTGTGTAGCTGTAAGGGTCTTGGATGTTATGAGGTGGAGCATGTCCATTACTTCTGGGTTTGAAATGGCTGTGTACGTCAGGCATAGATTACCTCTGAGTAGGCGTTAAACAACTGAGTAGAGATGGAGATCCTTTAGCTGAGCTGCATAGGACATCTGTGTGTAGCCCATGATTCTCTTGGGGAGCTACTGTTGTGTTCACTGTAGTTGCCACAGGTGTTGGGTAAGGTACACCCCAAAAGGGGCATTGTAGTCAAACATGGTCCTGATGAGTGAGTAGTAGAGGGCCACAATGACCTCACATGATCTACATGCAAACACCCATGTGAGAAGGAGGGCTATACAAAGTTCTTAGCAATGACTCTCTGTCAATGTGATTAGCAAAGGAGAGGTTATGATCTATCTGGGTCTGTGGGATATTGCTCTGTTATGTAGTAGCTTCCTCCTTCTGTTGTACAGCTTATATATGACTGGGGTCAACCAGACAGGTCTCCTGTTTTGGAGGAGTCATGGTTTTATGTGGGATAGCATGATCAATGCATACCTGCAGCTGCTCATACAATGCGTTTGTAAAGAATTCTGCAGATTGGTCTGTATTAACCTCCAGCACGGGGCCTCTGAAGTATTCCACCCCAGTCTTCACAAGTGCAAAGTCTGCTTTTGAGAAATTATTTACAGTGATTTCCTTGGCTGGGTGTGGGGATGGGATATGGATGTCCAGGGAAAGTTGATCATGGTCTGATCTTAACAATGACAGTTCTACCTCTGGTGTGGAACATAGAGTCCCCATGTTGGTGATGATCAGGTCCAATATGTATTCCCCCTAGTGGGTGTGGTGACTGGTTGTGCCATAGCACATGGATTCACAAATTGTAATGGCTGTAGGGTGATGTTGAGGGCTTGAGTAGTATCCCCAGTCAATATTTGTGTACCTGAAGTCAACCACTATAATGGTGTGTGTGAAGGCCTTCATATCCGACACTGTTCCCAGGAAAGCCAAGTGTGGTTACTTGGTATGGGTGGGTGGTCTGAACTACACACCAAACCAAAAGGCAGTTTTGCATAATGGTAGGTGTATATGTATGGCCTGTCATGCTTAGTGCAGTGGGACCAACCCAGAGGTGTGTGTATCTGTGATGTATATGGATACACCCCCTACTTGTGTTCTGTGTCACAAGTCCTGTGGTCACGAAGCATGGTATAGAACATAACCTGGCAGTGCCAGTGTGCATATGTGACCCTGAACTAGGTTTCTGTGAATGCACAGATATTGTTATCCCCCATACTGAGGGATAGTTAAAGATGTACATTCTTCTTTGGAAAGACTGATGATGTCAGCACCCTATAAATACAGCAGGAGAAGGGAAATTATCCAGTAATGCAAATAGCGCGCTGCGCTAATGCGTCTGTCTCAAGTATCATAACATAGTTAAGTAGGGGTTTGAATCCTGCAAACGCTGTGTGTGGGGGGGGTCAGGGGTGTGTATATGTCTGCAATTCTTTGTGAAAGGAATGGCCATTTTGAAGACTAGGATAACACACTAAAAGATGTACATTCTTCTTTGGAAACACTGATGATGTCAGCACCCTATAAATACAGCAGGAGAAGGGAGCTCATCCAGTAATGCGAATAGCACGCTGCGCTAATGCGTCTGTCTCAAGTATCATAACATAGTTAGGTAGGGTTTTGAATCCTGCAAATGCTGTGCATGGGGGGTGTGTGTGTATCTGCAATTCTTTGTGAAAGAAATGGCCGTTTTGAAGACTGGGATAACACACTAAAAGATGTACATTCTTCTTTGGAAACACTGATGATGTCAGCACCCTATAAATACAGCAGGAGAAGAGAAATCATCCAGTAATATAAATAGCACGCTGCGCTAATGCGTCTGTCTCAAGTATCATAACATAGTTAGGTAGGGATTTGAATCCTGCAAACGGTGTGTGTGGGGGGGCAGAGGTGTATGTTTGCAATTCTTTGTGAAAGGATGGGCCATTTTGAAGACTGGGATAACACACTAAAAGATGTACATTCTTCTTTGGAAACACTGATGATGTCAGCACCCTATAAATACAGCAGGAGAAGAGCAATCATCCAGTAACGCGAATAGCGTGCTGCGCTAATGCGTCTGTCTTAAGTATCATAGCATAGTTAGGTAGGGGTTTGAATCCTGCAAACGCTGTGTGTTGGGGGCAGAGGTGTATGTCTGCAATTCTTTGTGAAAGGAATGGCCATTTTGAAGACTGGGATAGCACATTAAAAGATGTACATTCTTCTTTGGAAACACTGATGATGTCAGCACCCTATAAATACAGCAGGAGAAGGGAAATCATCCAGTAATGCAAATAGCGTGCTGTGCTAATGCATTTCCTTCAAGTGCCAAAACCTAGTTAGGTAGGGATTTGAATCCTACAAATGCCATGTGTGCGTTTGTCACACAGTTTGTGAATGTGTTGTGTGTTTTGCTTTCATTATCGTATGACATATTATTATAACAGTAATTGCCATGCACACATCAGGTATGTGTTTGCCACATACAGATATGTACCTGTGACCTATAATAGTTCCTATGTGTGAAGCCTGCCCCATATGAATACAGTTGTTACCTTTGCCGCCATGTGCCGCAGCTTACCAGACCTTGGGCCATAAATGTATGTTGGTGACAATGCAAGCTACTGCAGTGATCTGTGTCCTAGGCCAACTATGTGACACACACCCATGAAAGCTTTGATAGATTAATGTGGGTGACGGTTCATGTCTGCAGTATATGTCAGACATGTTAAAACACAGCAAAGTCTGTGAGTGATGGCCATCCAGTGTAGGTGTATGGCAACTGTTGCCGACATGCATACAGACACCTTCTTGCTTAGGTGATACACAGAGGGACTGCAGAATACCTTTGGAAATGTGAATATCACAGGATAGACAAGATAACACCTGTCCACATGTACACACCATTACCCGTTCTACATGATGGATGCTACCACCTACATGGTACTGTTGGAATACTGTGTTAACTACATGCCGATGACAATGCCACAGTAGCGTTACAGCAATATGCCATAGCTTGGACAACAGGTATCTGTCCGTATGATACCCTTGTGGTGGTTAGGTGTGTCATATGTAGAATGCATTGTAGGCCACTGTATGTATTTACAGTCATGGATGGACATATCCAAAGTGTGTTGGCATGTACATGAGACTGCTATATGCCAAAGGGTATTGTTCCCAGGGATGTGTGGGGCTCAGTAACAATGGCTACTGGTATAGTGTAGTACTGCAGGGATATCACTGACACCAGGTTCCTACATCTGTGTATCAGTTGAGGAGACACCATGTAATGACCACTGAATGTCAGGCTATGTAAGCTGTGTATACTACCAGAATGCAGACCATTGACATGTGGAAAACGTATCACCCACAGCATACTGTCAAACCATGTCATGTTCCATGCTGACCATGTTCACAAATGTACACCTGCAAATCGGTGATGCAAACATCACACATGTACTGTCCACACCCCAACACATGCAGGCACAGGTACACACAACAGCCATGTGGCACATGTGCAGACAGTACACTTTGGGAATTAACACTGGTGTATACAAAACTGCAATGACAAACATAGTTAATGCATCATGCATGCTCGAATCTACCCACAACAATATCATTACACTGTACTGTTAACAACATGATAATATTACTACAGTGCTATGTAGTCACCATGTGCATCAGTACCATGCTATCCTGTTCCAGCATCAATGTTACAGATGGCAGGAGGTGGCACAGTTTCATCATATGCACAGGGTGTGTGCTTGGTTTGTCAGAGTCTGCCATCGACACATCCAATCGACATGTATGCATGTGTGTGTTAGTGAGGGACAACAGTACAAGATGGGGCAATGTTGCTGCGATATGTGTGTATGTGTTAGCCCTAGGTGTTAGCATTATGTGTGTGTGTATGCATGCAGTTCCACCATGTGGCTGCCATATACGGGTGTTTGTGGACAGCCACAGACTGTACCTGCCAGGTCATACAGGTCACTGTCTCTGGCCACGGACACGGTACCTGTGCCTGGCAGGGGTGCTACGGACAGTATCAGGTACTAAGCCAGAGTGGGTACTGTCATCAGAAGCAGTGGGTTGTTGACTGGACACATGTCCCTGCTGGGACTGTCCAGATCCACGTGCACGTGGTCTTCTAGGATGGTGTAATGACAGCACAGACCCAGTATTGCTGGGGCTGGTACTGGCACTATGGGAGTGGCTGCGGGTTTGTTGTCGTCTGCGATGACTGGCAGCTGATAATGTTGCTGGCAGACATCCATGTCGATGCCTCAACCATCCTGCACAGTCCTGGCTCCTGGACATGTAATTGTGGAACAGATCTAATGTGTCCCCCCAACGTCTATCAATGACCTCGCTGATGTTACAGATGGCAGACGCAACGTCATGCATAGTGTCATTCATAGCAGTGCGATGTGCTCTAAGCTCCCTCAGACCCTGTCTGGTGTACAGTTCCATACGTGCCTGTGCCTGCATTACAGCCCAGAACATAGCTGAGGTTGATAGACCTCTGTGGGCACGTCTGACAGGGGCAGTACGACCACAGATGCTCCCACGAGAACCCCTGGACATCTGCCTGTGTGGTACCATGTCAGGAATCTGGCCATGGCTGCTGTGAGGGGATGCATATGCCAATGATACCACACTACCCTGGTCAATGCCCACTGTATGCTGTCCCTCAGCTAAGGACATTGGTGACAATGGATGTATCGGCAGGATGACTGTGCGCATTGATGGGGTTGACTGCTGTGTACTGTCAATTGGATGACCAACGACAGACCCTGTCACACCTCCCTGTGCCATTACACATGTATCATCATTAGCACT
This sequence comes from Protopterus annectens, assembly GCF_019279795.1. Taxonomy (NCBI): domain Eukaryota; kingdom Metazoa; phylum Chordata; order Ceratodontiformes; family Protopteridae; genus Protopterus; species Protopterus annectens. The sequence goes on along the minus strand of NC_056727.1, from coordinate 1,092,146,079 downwards.
ATCCCCAGCAGTGGCTTCAGGATCCCTGCTGCATTCCACCAGAGCAACATCAGAACCTGTGAGAGGAAGATAGGAAACACAGTTTACAAATGTGTACACGATATTAGCACACAGGCACACATGCACACAGGTGCACATGCACACAGGCACACATGCACACATGCACACATGCACACAGGCATACATGCACACATGCACACATGCACGCAGGTGCACATGCACACAGGCGCACATGCACACATGCACACAGGTGCACATGCACACAGGCGCACATGCACACATGCACACATGCACACAGGCGCACATGCACACATGCACACAGGCGCACATGCACACATGCACACAGGCACACAAGCACACAGGCACACTCTTCAGTACAGCAGATACAAACACAGACACACTTGCAATCCAACACATACACAATACTGTTTTAAGGTGGGTGACCATTTCACAAGGAAAAACATCACTGCACACGTGTCAGCATGCAGGTTATGTGTTGCACAGGAACATGCAGTGCAAGTGTAGACAGCCCTTGTTAATAACAGTATACGTGTACTTGATGCTTGTGTGTAGTTGTTCAGTGATTGTCTCCACCCTGGGACACAATGTATACAAGGACGTTACAATGTTGTGCAAGTGTTACAACACACACACACAACACATGACGGTGCTACACAATAACAGCTATGTGTACTTTTGTGGTCACTGGAACTGGATGTGGTGTAGTAACGTGAGTCATGATCAACATGCTTCCTGTGGTCAGTCAACAATAATAATGTGTGCCAGACAGGCAGCTAGCATGCTGTACCTGAAGTGCAGTAACATGACTACATCCACAATTACACAGCCACTTGTTACATGGGTGTGTAAGGTGGCCAATAGTGAGCATTGCCTAACATGAATGTATTATTTGTTTCAGACTGTTGCACAAAGACATGCTAGGCCTCTACCCCTCAGGTATATTATGTGTGCTGTGTAGATAAGTGGGATGCTGAAGGCTGGCCATACAGCAGATGTCATAACTGGACATGTGTAGCAGGCTAAGGTGTAGTATGTATGCCAAACATGTGTGTGTTGTGTACATGTGTATCTGGTGTGCCTATACAGTGTCCAGTACTGTGTTGCCACACATGTGTGTCATGCTCTATGTATTGCATGTGAGTGAGGCAGCTACTGAGAATAATGGGATATGCATAGTCTCACAGCAAACATGAACAGCATGCATTATGTGTAGGTGTGTTACATGTGCACACACTACACCTCCATATGACATGCACATGTCATAAGCAATAGTATTGTTATTACACACTCACCAGCATGGATTGGCTGCCTTGCTGTCATTCCAGAGGGACCTGCAAACATATGAGAGTGATTGCTAGTGGCCACAACTGTGCCTTTGATACTGTGAGTATGATAAAGTACAGTAGTACAACAGGTGGCTTTCACAGGTGTACAGATTATGCTCAGAATATCAATCTTGCAGAAGATTGGGCAGGTTAACAGCTACACAAACAGTACACATCTCACACACGCATAGACTACCAGTACAGAGAACAGTCAACTACAGATATGGGATGTTACCTGCACACTCCATTTCAACATGCTGGGTGGCTCCGGCCTCCATGATGACACATGTTTGTGGATGTTCTTGTTGTTGGCCTGGAGCCACAACACTTAGGAGGTGCTCCTCCACACTGGTGAGGGGGGGTGGATAGGTACCCCGCCACCTGTGGCAAGCTGTTGTCTGTGGATATCAGACGCATGCTGCCGGACATGTCTATTTAAATCACTCCAGTGATGGCGTACCTGCTCATATGTCCGGTTATGCATGCCTATGTCATTTACCCGACGGACAAGTTCTTGCCACAGTGCAGCCCTCTCATGCTGGTTCTGGCTGGTCCTGGAAAACAGCACAGAGTAATTATGCACCAGACTCTGGTGGATCTTCTGATCCTCTGCTGCTATATATGGTGGGTTTCTCTGATGTACCATCACCCTGGAAGGAAGGAAAAGAAAAATATGTGAGCAAGTCATGTGGCACACTTAATATTCAAATGTACTGATATCACTTCACTGCCATATATAGCATCTGTCTGTCTATCAGGGGATACACATGTTCGATACCACATATCAGTGCTCAGCCCACAACTGTCTGACAGTGCCTGCCACACTACATACAACAAACTAGTATACACCAGCACTCAGCACACTGCTTGGGATACAATGCACAACCTCACACTGGGGTATGTATCAAGCTAATGGATGAAGAATATTGTCATCCCATGCAATGAATGCAATACACATGTACAGTTTCAACGGTAATCCACCCTAGTCTTTGATGCCATACCCCTACCTGACATACGTGCACAGTTGTTACTAAAGCCAGTATACTGCTGTCACAGAGTATACATGCTGCCAGGTACACACACATACCCTGTAACACACATGTGATTGCGACCATGGTACAGGCATCATTACACACACATTACACATACATACAACACACAAATGTATGACGACACAGATGAGCATTAACTGTGTACCTTATAGTACTGTGTGCCCCTACTTATAGATACCTATGCATGAGGTATGTAATCTGTGCAGACTACAGGTAACACACCAAACAGTGTTACCACAGAATGAGAACGTACACCATACTGTAGTGTTTAGGCCTACAACATCAGGTAGTACAACAGTTCATATGTGAGCTGGATTCAACAGCACTACCACTTACTAAGCATTCATGTATTGCTTCTGCCTATGATGGGACACTGCAGTCATACACAGGGAACTACGGCACAACATATGCCAATCTACTATGTTTGCATCCCAATAACTGACACATCTTTCTCTGGCCTCACCCCAAGGACACCAACTACCATGACAGACACAAACTCATGCTAAGCTATCACACCTTTACAGACCTTGCACACAGTCAGTGTCACAGTCATTCAATGTCACATAGCTGGTATTGCACTGAGTACATGTGTGTGTGCATCATGTCATAGGTAGGTACTATGCTATTGGCCCTGGGCCTAGAACAGCCTAGCCATATGCTACCCTGCCCTTTGGTACACATGTACTGTGATTTTACTTGCTCCTGTGAAACGGTTACACACAGGTGACTCACAGGGCATATTACCTATCTCCATGACATTCATCAGGGGTATGTATGACATCTACTAATGAGGAGCCTTGTTTGTTAATGCTGGGTGATTTAGTCCAGGGTATGGCATATTTGTGTACAGAAACCTGTACCTCCAGCATGTGCTGTTTAGTGTGGTGACAGGGATTAGGGCTCTAGGTCATGCAGGCTGGACGCATTGTGAGGTGTTGCCATGGTGGTTGGCCAACTGGTATGGGTGTGACATAACTCTGTATGTCCAGCACTGGTAACCTCTGTGTAGGCAGTATGCAAGGCACTCTAGCTGTGATTTTGTGAGTCAGTCTGCATAGGGAATGTGTTTGTGGCCATTATCAGTCTTTGTTAGGTATGTCTGTGGCCTTTCCATTTGCTGTAGTTCTCATGGGAGGTACATACTGCAAAGGACATTGTGAGGTGTACAGGGGTACACTGACTTACATTTCCCTAGCTGACACACCTTTTGTGATGACACGTACCATGTACAGGGATTACAAGACTAGTGTTCCACTGTGGATATCAAAGGGGAGGCTGTTGTACACCTGTGTCCCATGTTCCCTTCTGACGCCTCCAGTGGTAGGCAGGCAACCACCTATGTGGTAGTTAGTGGGTAACATGTTTTGGAATGGGGTATGGTACTGCAGTATCAACACTGGTGTTCTGTCCATGCCTTGGTCACCAGGCACCTGTTGCAGTACATCTGCCCCCATGTCCCCACTCTCTCACTCTCTATTTATATATATATATATATATATTTATATATATATATATATATATATATATATATAATATATATATATATATATATATATATATATATATATATATATATATATATATATATATATATATATATATATATATATATATATATATATATATATATATATATATATATCTATATATATATATATATATATATATATATATACATATATATATATATATATATATATCTATATACACACCGCTATATATATATATATATATATATATATATATATATATATATATATATATATATATATATACCATATCTATAGACATTCATATCTATCTGTATACATGTATGTATCTAAATTTATATCTATATATGTATTTGTCTATTATATCTATATGTATATACATATTTTCTCTATCTATCCATATATCTCTATGTATCTATACAGACCTCTCTGTCTATGTACATATATATATATATATATATATATATATATATATATATATATATATATATATATATATATATAAATATGTAGATATATAGATATATATATGTATATCGATATATAGATATATGTGTATATATATATATATATATATATATATATATATATATATATATATATATATATATATATATATATATATATATATATGTGTATATATATATATATATATATATATATATATATATATATATGCATACATATACATGCACTTCTTAACATCCATTGCTGTATATATACATGCACATGTAGGTACATGGACTGCCCACCTTTCATGGTGGGAATATCACTTCTGCAACAGTTGTGAGACATACCATTCTGTAATGATATTGCACACTGTTGTGCATAATGCATTATGCTGTCCTCAAGCCATATAGCTGTAGCAGGTCTCACTGGCTCAGTCCCACAGAAGTTCACCACCACATGACATATACCTGCACTGCATGCTGTTTTCACATAGCAACCTTCAACTACATATGTATGTCCAGCCTTCACTAACAGTTGCAGTATGTCCCTTGCCCTATGCACATCTTCATATACATACAGATACAGACTGCTAACACATATGGATGGTTCACAGTATGTAGATCATTAGATTATGTAGTTTACATTACCTTTGTCTTTGACAGCTTTTTTTTTTGGATTGTTGGCTTGCTAGCTTGCTGGCTGGCTAGCTGGCTGACTGGCTGGCAGGCTGCCTGGATGGCTGGCTGGTTGCCTGGATGGCTGACTGGCTGGCTGGCTGCCTGGATGGCTGGCTGGCTGGCTGGATGGCTGGATGGCTGGCTGGCTGGATAGCTGGCTGGATGGCTGCCTGGATGCCTGGATGGCTGGCTGGATGGCTGCCTGGATGGCTGGCTGGCTGGCTGAAGATTACCTTCATTCAACATAATAGAAACATCTAAAAACATTATCATAATTGCAGATACACTGGATGTAAATTTCAAAAAATGACTGCTATTATTTAATTTTTCAAGAAAACCATTAAACTCATGTGCATTGCCTCTCCATCCAATGAAGAGGTCATCTACAAAGCAGCAATAAAACACCACTTCAGATGTACTCAAAATATTATTCTGCTCCAACTCAGTCATAATAATATTGGCATAAGGGTAGGCGTAGCTGGTGCCCATAGCAATGCCAGCCGTTTATCTGCAAATAAAAATACATTATACTCCAGAACTAATTCTAAAAGCATACATAGAAAATCAATCCTATCATCTGAAAACTGTCTGCTTTTACATGATGCATTCTTTTCCATACAAATTTCATCCTCATTGGGTATACATGTAAATAGTGAGGTTACATCCAGCATAGCCAATAATTCAAAATCACATTCCCCGTGTTCTTATGTATTCATACAGTTCAGTTAAAAAATGTGTGCCGAGCAATACTATTGGATATTGATTCAGAACTATCTTTAGTTGTTTGTCCAAATAAATGGACAATGGTTCAGCAACCATCCACTTCCAGCCACAATCGGCCTAAAGGGAGGAAAAGTAGCATGCTTATGGATCTTAGGAAGACCGAACAGTTGAGGTATTAACGGTTAATCCACAGTTAGATATTCAAAACACTGTTTCTCAAATAAGCCCATATAAAAGCACTCACTTATCGCAGCATCTACACATTGTTTCATTTTATCAATATCACATAGCTGAACTTCCTTATACGTAGATCTATCAGAAAGAATAGCAATAACAGTAACATAATAATACTCTGTATCAAGTATCACAATCGGTCCCCCTTTATCTGAGGGGTGTATCACAATGTCAGCAGTTTCACGCAATTTGGTTAGAGCTCTCAACTCATTCTTAGATAAATTAGGATATCTCAATATTTCACTCTCACTTAAAAGATTGTAAAAGTCTCTCTCACATGCTCTAATAAAAACATCTATATGGTTGGGCATGGGAGGTAAAACACACTAGGTTTCCTGAAGTTGACATTGTTCATTGCAGTATTATTGTCATCAAACATCAATTTTAAACATAAATTACGTGCAAAGAGTCTCAGTTCAATAAGTGTTTGACTAATGTCAAACTTTGTAGAAGGAATAAAGCCTAAACCTCGATTTAACAGTGACTTATCATATTGTGTAAGAGGGTAATTGAAGACATTACAAATCAATCCGCATCTCTCAAGTTCCACATCTTTTTCAAAGTTTGGTTCGGAAAAGTTGCTGGCGGCTCTTTCCATTTCTGAGCTGTACGCCGATAGTCCTGTTTGACAGAATTCCATCTCACTGGACAAAATGGAAGAGGGAGCTGCTGAAAATACTGTTCCCACCTCGTAGGAGTAATTATCTTGCATCAAACTACACTGTTTGCATTAGAGACATTCATAGAAGTAGTCACAGAGTTAGTATTGGTCTCTTCCTGAACCTGTTCACCCAAAGGTGTTGAGTAAACTGAAGTGGTAGGTACCGGTGATGTCACATCAGTAACTTCACTCTGTGCTCTCCCTTCCAGTGGATCCAATCATTGTGAAGCATTCACTCTAGCAACCACCTGATTGGTGGAATCAGTCTGCTGTGGGTTCCATTCTCTCGGCCATGTAAAAACATGATTGTGAGCAAAATCATATAAATCTCGATTTAGTTTCTTCTTTTTTTGAACTAAAAGACGGCCCTCATACTGATTAATTTTGTCAAATAGTTCATTAAAATATAGTTCCACTGCTTCCTCTCCCAGAAGATTTACCAGTTCTCGTTGGTTGAGCTGGACTTTCTCCACAAGCTCATTCTCAATGGGTGAAAAGAAATCAATTAGGAGATGCAAATATGATCTGCTTGTCTCCAAATTAATACGCTGCCACTGGGCCAACAATTGTGGATAGGTATTTCCATATGTAGGCATCATCAAAACTTGGAGACCTCTAGGAATCACATTCATGCTGATACAAGCATCTAAATGGAACCTCTGGCACTGTAATCTTTTAAAATGATGCATGTCATTTTCTATGCTTCGTTTAATGTCCTGAACCTGTGGTCCAGTATCACAACAATTAGGAATATCTGAAGCATCTCCACTCAGATCACCAGTAAGCAAAGGGTTAAGCTGGCTAGTCATAAATGTCAATAGTCTATTGTTTTGGTAACTTCCAAGCCATCTACATTCATAGTATTAACAGTGTTACCTGCTGCCATGTTACTGAAAGTATCCAAAAGTCTCCCAACAAGGCAAAGCAAGACAGTCTGTAGATAAAATATCAAAGAACCCAAAAGCAGAGTAACAGTGTAAGAAGGCACAACATCCAAACACGTAAACCCAAGTATAAAACTACTCCTTTGTTGTTCAATGGTAAGCACTTTCACGGTTGAACAAAACCACTTCATCAGACAAGGAATGATGAAACTAAACACCTTATATACATACTCAATAAAAATCAATTAAAATTCCCTCCAAAACTCTTAAAGGGACATGAACAAAACATCAGCCCTTACCTAGCTTCTTCATTTTCACTTATAGTGCATTGGCCAAGCACACATTAGGATATGGATCTGACCATAGGTTCCTTTTTCAAGTTCTTCATGTCATGCATAAATTTAATAGATTAGGCCCCATTGTGTCTAATACTGAAAGTATTGAATTACAGTGGATTTTTAGACTTGCAGCTCATAAACAATATGGCTTGAATGAATCTGTATCTGTCAAGCCTGTATTGAAAATAAAGAAGCTAGGCAAGGACTGATTTTTGTTCATGTCCCTTTCAGAGTTTTGGAGGGAATTTTAATTGATTTTATTGTGTATGTATATAAGGTGTTTAGTTTCTTCATTCCTTGTCTGATGAATTGGTTTTGTTCAACCGTGAAAGTGCTTACCATTGTCCAATAAAGGAGATTTATACTTGGATTTACGTGTTTGGATGTTGTGACTTCTTACAGTGTTACTCTGCTTTTGGGTTCTTTGATAGTATAATGAATTACTCTACAAGTCTTCAAAATCTGAATTGGAAACCAACAGCAGCAAACATGCCTAAACTAACAAGGAAAGTGAAAGCTACACATTATTAATACCTAACTGATTCAGCAGTATAAATATGAAGAAAAAAAGTAATGTGCCACAAAAAAGTTAAACATATCTAATTTGAAATTGCTGTGGCAAGCTCACAACATCATATTTTTTTACTGATATTTTTAGAGGCATAAGGTATATTCAGGAAGCTCCTTTAAGAACACCTAGCATAAATAAATGGGGCAACGTTGACCCCAGTATTTATATGTGATAGTCTGATGAAATTAGATTTCTTTAAACAATATTTGCCCTCCTCAACCCTACACAACTATTGGTGATGATGATTTTCTTCTTCTTCAGAAGAAGAAGACATTAGTCCCTAGGGCTTCATTTTTCACACATGATTCTTAACAAAAGTCAGTCAAATCAGAGGCTTCACATTAAGAAAAGCAAATGGAAGGCAGAACTATTATGTAATTTAGGGAACTTGTACTTTTCTTTTTTCTTTAAAATATGTTGGTATATCCAAGGCTAGGATTGAAAAATCTCTCTGGGTTCATACGAACTGCTGCAGCCAAAGGGGCAATTTATATGAATATGGGAAATGGGATTCAGAAACATGATTAGTTGCATGAAGAAAAAACCCTTTATTGGGCAATCTGCATGTGACACAAGGGAAATACTGCTAGCCCAGCTAGCTGGAATTTTATAAATAATTCTGCATCATTTGAGAATATTAATATGATTTATGCAGAAATGTAACAAAAGGATACAATGCCAGCCCAGATATCTGGAATTTTGTAGATACTTATATGTCATTTGTGAATACCAGCATGATGCAATTGCTTGTGTTACCAAATGTATTGGGACTATAGGTTATATGTGTATTAAACTACCAATGTGTTGAACAGGGTTTGTACAGTACTGAGTTTCAAGAATGTGTCCACATTGTACCCTACTGGAAAAGAACAGAAATGTATATAAACTATATAGTTGTGCAAATGTATGCTTTAATAGTAGAAACTGGAACATACATGGTTAACTTGCAAAACTTCGAGAAAATAAGTTGAAATTAAATTGTTTTACAATTGTGTTATAAAAGTTAGTTTCAGTGCAGCAAGGAGACAGGATGTCTGGAAATAGGGCGCCTTCTGCTATGTTTTGTAAGTGTTTTATTGTTTTATGTCTTTTAGCAACTGCAAATATCTGAAGGATATGTATTTTGCACAAAGTGTCAAATGCTACAATGGAGGGTTTAGCTTGGGAACTGAAGTCAGGTGACAAAAAGTGATGTCATCCAAGCTAACCCAGCAGTAATATTTGATATTAATTGAAGAACTCTCTCAGAGAGAGACTGGACATTTTGTATTTTGTCTTGGACCTAGCATGAACATTCACTCATCATCACCATCTGCGCTTGTCTTGCTCTGTAAGTAAGTTTTTAGGGCATAGTAACTCTTTTTAGATTCAGATAAAATTATAGTCAAGATTAGTTTCGATGTTTTCTGTATTTATTTGAGACTGTCCTGCAATGTTGTTTTCAATACTTCTTGTGATTTTGAACTCTGAAGTAACTCTGTTTGTTTGCTGAGTATTGTCTTGTTCTTTTAATATTTATTATTAAACATATTTAAACCTGTCTTTGTGGCTGATATTTGTGAGACATATTTAAGCTCTGAGAGCACTTGCATATGTATTTGGTGACATTGTACAGGACACTACTAAATAGCCTTGCTCTTGGTCAGACTACCATTTGGATTAATAGCAACATTACACAGTAGGATTGGACACCCTTTGTAATGGACTTATAGTAGCTGATAAGTAGTGGCTTGTGGCAGCCTGAACTACCTTATAGTCTGAGCAGTAGGGGAAATAGCTAGAAAACCTGTGCCAGCCTTCCCCAGGTGTGTGTGTGTGTGTGTGTGTGTGTGTGTGTGTGTGTGTGTGTGTGTGTGTGTGTGTGTGTGTGTGTGTTTGTATATAAAGAAAATTAGATGGACAAGTAATCTGTTCATGTTATACACCTATATGGTTTGCAAATATTCCCTTTGTCAATCTGAGTTAGTTAAAACTGTTATCGTTACACTATATATTATAGCATATACATTTATTTTCATACATACATCTATTTTCATACTACATATATTTTTATAAATATTTATAATCTTTCCACACATTGTAGCTTCTTGAAGCTGGCTTGTTGAATCAATATACTGACCAGTAATGACATTCAAGGTTTTCCTTTGGACCATACTTTTTAAAAATTACAAAATTAACTTTTTAAATAAGCATTCTGCATTTAGCGTTGTATTTTATTCATTAAATGTATTTAATTTACTGTATTTATATGCTTCCATTTGGTTTAGAGTTTTTTTCGAATAACAATGCATTAGGTTATAATTTTAAGTGTTTTTTATATGGAGCAGTAAGGGGTATATAAAAGGGGTGGTGATTGTATGACATTGTTTCCGTTTTTTCGGATTTTCTGAAGAAGTTGGTATATTTTAACTGACAAAAAGCTCATGAGAAGCTTAACACAATAAATCTTCCATTTCTTTCATTTTTGCATTTGGAGATTTATTTTGTAGTTCCTGAGGTCTGGAGGAGTGTTGTCCATCTAATTTTCTTTACAGTGTGTTCACATTCCTTTAGTGTGTCAGTGCGGTGTTTGTATATAAATCGGGGAGTAGTGGTGCAGCAGTTAACATTGTTGCCTCACAGCAAGAGGTTCTCCAGTTCGATTCTCAGCTGAGGTGCCTTCTATGCAGAGTTTGTATGTTCTCCCTGTGTTTGGGTTGTTTTCTTCCCACCTTCCAAAGACATCCTTCTGGAGTGTTTCTCTCTAGGCTTCCACTGAAAATATGCTCTGTCATAGTTGGCCTTTCCAAGTCAACAAATGATAAATAAAACAATAAAATAAAATCTCAAAGTGTGTGCATGTCAGCTACTTGGGCAGGGACACAAAGCACTGGTTGGACAGAGAGGGTGCTGGAGGTTTTGGCTTGGTCACTCAGCTGAGATCTCAACCCTATAGCTGTGCCAGTGGGGAGTCTTATTGGGGATCTGGAGAAAGAGGGAGAAACCAGCCCCAAACTGACTGTGGTCTCTGAGTGCTCTTAAAGGAAATTATACTTTACTGTACGTATACTTGTCATCCTCCCATTGTGTACATCTTCCACTGTTGCCAGTGATGAGGACTGAGGCTCCTCAATTATTGGGACAGTGCAGGGGTGTCACATATTAATTGGTAGGCAGTGGTGGGATAGTTGCATCGCATATTAATTGTCTTGTAGTGGGTTGGATATTGAATTCCTGTAGCTTGTGTACAGTGGTCACTGAAGGTGTTTGTATTCGCAATTAGTCACGCAGTGAACATTCAGAGTTTCATATGACAATTATTTTTTTGTTAGCTTAGTTAGTTGGGGAGAGCAGGCAAGCATGTCAGCAGAGGAGTACGGAAAGCTCACAAAGAGCCAGTTGGCTGAGATGTGCCACCCCACAGAACTGGTGCATGCCAACCTGACTAAGGCAGAAATGATTGTAGCTTTGGGTACTGCCACATTGCAGACCAGCAATAAAGAGGACAACCAGGCTGACTTTGGAGATGTACAACTCTCAGAAAATGGACAGTTCAACCATTCCACAAAGAACTTAAAAATCCATCTGGAGTTAAAGAAATTTCAGCTGGAATCCAAGTGTTTGGAAATCGAAGCAGCAGAGAGACTGAGACATCTAGAGATTGAGAAAAAATGAGAAAGTGAGACATCTAGAGGCTAAGGAGAAGGAGAGGCAGAGGCAGCATGAAAAGGAGATGCAGACTCTATACCAGAGTCATGGAGGTAATGGGGAAGGGAGTAACTAACTCCAGAAGCAACTAAGGTCAGTAAATTTCTTCCACAATTTACAGAGGGGGTTAATTTTGATTGTTTCATTCATATGTTTGAAAGGGTATGTAAACAGTATAATGTTGGCCAAGGGCTCTGGGTACGGTTTCTGAAACCCTTACTCCATGGTAAATCTGTAACTGCTATTTCTAAATTGTCTGATACTGACTACTTCAAAGGTAAGACACCGCTGATCACTATAAGTAAAAAGCTAAGAGCTCTCATAAAGGCACAAGGCAGTCCATACAGCCTACCTAGACCTGGCGCGCTTTGATACAATAAATAAAGACCTTCCATCACTCATCAGACCAATGATTGGAATGTATCTGACCCCCTCACCAAAAGGATAAAGGGTCTCAAAAGACTGAAAGAACTCAGTTATATTCAGTTGCTTACAGCTTGAACTCAGGTGACCTATGCCTGACATACAAGGCCATGTCAAACCCAGATTTGATGAACATGCTTCATCTCAAAAGCTGGAGGGATAGATTCATCACCCAAAGACTCCTATGCTGTGGAACAAATCCCGGTTTATGTGAGGCTTGTTCAAGAGGAATCTTGACCAATGGATACCTCAGTGTCACTGCTCGACAGAGGCACAGCAAATAATGGGCATAGTTTCTCCAAACTAAAGGGCAGATAGCCTAGTATGAACCTATGAACCTATGAACCTATAATACTGTAAAAACTATCTTTTAGAATGCTTTAAGTTAACACCTGAACCTTATAGGAAAAAGTTTCATGAGCATTGACTCAAGGCATATGAAAGTGTGTGTGAATATATTGCTGAACTAAGCACTTATTTTCATAGGTGGGTGAGTGGATGTTAGGGCACTATTTTTGAAGGGGTGGCAGACCTTTTGGTGAGGGAACAAGCTATTAGCACTTTGCCTGAGAACATGAGAATCTGGTTAGCTGGTAGACAATGCAGTACTGCAGATGAGTTGGGGAAGAAGGGAGACCTATACCTAGCAAGAAAGGCATCACTGTACAGGAAACAGGCACCCAGTATGCTCATGGGTCTTCTTCTTCTTCTTCTTCTTCTTCTTTCGGCTGCTCCCATTAGGGGTTGCCACAGCAGATCAACTGTTTCCATTTCCTCCTGTCCTCTGCATCTTGCTCTGTCACACCAACCACCTGCATGTCCTCTCTCACCACATCCATAAACCTTATCTTAGGCCTTCCTCTTTTCCTGTTACCTGGCAGCTTCATCATTAGCATCTTTTTCCCAATATACTCTGCATCCCTCCTCAGCACATGTCCAAATCAACATAATCTTGCCTCTCTGGCTTTGTCTCCAAACCTTCCAACCTGGGCTGAGCCTCTAATATACTTATTCCTAATCCTGTCCATCCTCGTCACACCCAGTGCAAATCTTAATATCTTCAACTCTGCCACATCAAGCTCTGACTCCTGCCTTTTTGTCAGTGCCACTGTCTCCAACCCATATAACATAGCTGGTCTCACTACCCTCTTGTAGACCTTCCCTTTCACTCTTACTGGTACCCGTCTGTCACAAATTACTCCTGATACTCTTCTCCACCCACTCCATCCTGCCTGTACTCTCTTCTTCACCTCTCTTCCACACTCACCATTACTCTGAACTGTTGATCCCAAGTACTTAAACTCATTCACCTTCGCCACCTCTACTCCCTGCATCCTCACCATTCCTCTATCCTTCTTCTCATTCACACACGTATATTCTGTCTTAGTCCTGCTGGCCTTCATTCCTCTTCCCTCTAGAGCATATCTCCTCCTCTCCAGGGTCTCCTCCACCTGTTCCCTACTCTCACTACAGATCACAATGTCATCTGCAAACATCATAGTCCACGGGGACTCCTGTCTGAACTCATCTGTCAACCTGTCCATCACCATTGCAAATAAGAAAAGGCTCAGAGCTGATCCTTGATGTAATCCCACCTCCACCAAAAACGCATCCGTCACTCCCACCACAGACCTCACCACTGTCACACTACCCTCGTACATATCTTGTACCACTCTTACATACTTCTCTGACACTCCCGACTTCCTCATACACACAAGGTCTAAGGGAACCAATGGTGGGCAGCCCAGACTGTCCTGACAGAGTCCGCCAATAGAAGGGGAAGCCACTAGTCCAGGTACACATCCAGGACCAAGGGTTAAATGTTTTAAATGGAACCAGTGGTGTCATATAGCATATAGATGTCCACAGAGGTAAGGTGTGGAACAAAAGGTGGGAGACCCAGTAAGTGGGAATGACAAAATGCCAGCAGTAAGTTGTGTCAAGAAAACAAGGGTACCAAACTACCACAAGAGGTTATATTATATCTTATTGGATGGGAAAGAGGCCACTGCTAAAAGAAACACAGCATCTGACTTAACTATTATGAAGTCTGCAATGTTTAAAGAGGAACACTACTTGCTTGGGCAGTCTACTCCAGTCAGAGCTTTAGGTGGGACATCATTCCAAATACCTTTGGCTTGGGTTAACATTGACTGGGAGGTTGGAAAAGGAAGCCTTCAAGTAGGTGTGTTTGAGTATGTTCTTGCAGATGTCCTGATAGGGAATGATTTTGATAATGCAGTACACTGTGTGCATGCAGTTACATGCAGTCAGGCTTGGAGACAAGCATGTGGGTCTGGAAGCCTGGGAGAGACCTAGACAGGACTGAGCCAGGACTGGTAAGGTGGTTACTTCAGGGAGAGTGTTACCATGTAGCAGTGAAACTGAAGGTGAGCTACAGCTACTTGTGGGTACTGATGTTCCCTTGGACAAAGTGACTGAAAGGGCAGAGGTGAGTAGTAGTATGTGGGCTGACAGTGAGGTACCGCTGTCAGAGAATACAAGACTTCATGTGGAAGGGGAGCTGGGAAGGGTCACAAAGAGAGAGTTGAGACAGGCTAAACTCTCAGACTCTACATTACAAGGCCTGAAGGAGGTAGCTAGTGAGGCATCTGATTCTCAAGGGAATGGGGAATCTGTATACTTGGACAAAGGGTTACTGTATAGAGAGTGGACCCCTGAGCGAGGTCTAGAGGGGGAGAGAATACAGCAGTTGGTAGTGCCCAGAGCCTACCATCTGGCACTTCTAGCTATAGCCCATGATATTCCCTTTGCAGGTCATATGGGCATGAAACATACAAAGAGACATATTATGCAGAACTTTTTTTGGCCTAGGTTTTCTGGAGATGTAACAGGCTACTGCAGGACCTGTGAGCAGTGCCAAAAGATAGGCAAGGCAGGAGACAAGGTGAAAGCTCCATTGATGCATTTGCCTGTGACTGAGGAGCAATTTCAGAGGGTAACTATGGGTCTTGTGGGGCCTCTGAGTATCCCAAGTTCCACAGGGAAAAAATATATCCTAGTGGTAGTGGATTATGCTACCAGATACACTGAAGCAGTGGCCCTATCCTCCACTGCAGCAGAAAATGTGGCAAATGCTGTGTTAAAGATTTTCAGTAGGGTAGGTTTCCCAGAAGAAATACTGACTGCCAGATGTGCTAATTTCATGTCAGATCTGCTGGCTTGCCTGTGGAAGCATGGGGGGTGGAGCACATAAAGATCACCCCCTACCATCCCCAGACTAATGGTCTTGTTGAGAGGTTAAATTCTACACTCAAGTCCATGCTACAGGCATTTGCAGACCAGTTTAAGAGGGAGTAGGACAAATATTTGCCCCATCTGTTGGTTGCTTACAGAGAGGTGTTTCAGGAATCCACAAGTTTTTCACCCTTTGAGTTGCTGTATGGGGATACAGTAAGGGGACCTCTTGATTTGATTCATGATGAGTTAAAGGGTGAGTGTGTATCCCCAAGGAGTCTGTTGTGGCATATGTCCTAAATCTTAGGACAAGGCTCAAGGAACTCATGGGTTGGGCCACGAGAACCTTGCAGAAGCCCAACAGCAGAAAAAGGTCTGGTATGACAGGAATGCCAGAGCTAGAGAGTATGCTGTGTGGCAGCAGGTTATGGCTCCCATTTTTGTCAGACACAACAAGCTGCAGGCAGCCTGAGAAGGACCCTACAAGATGGTAAGGAAGGTCAGTGATGTTAACTACATGTTAGCACTGCTAGACAGGTGGCAGGGGCACAAACTATACCATGTTAACATGATGAAACCTTACCATGACAGGGAGGCCCTTGTGCTAATTATTTGCAGTACAAGGCATGAGGAGTCTAAGGGGGATTTATGGCTGCAGGGAGCCAGCCAGCCAAATCCCAAATTATTATGGTGAAGGCTAGGGTTGCAGACATTTGATGGAACAGTGCAGCACTGTACTGGGGTCAGCAATACCAAGACAGCTGGAATCTCAAAACAGGGAATGGGGTAAGGTATCACCAGATAGTCAACCCTCTCAAGCAATGTTTCTCAAAGGTCTCTTGAAAAACTAGCTTGAGTTTTCGGGGGGGGGGGGGGGTGACACAAGGGAAATACTGCCAGCCCAGCAAGCTGGGATTTTATAAATAATTCTATGTCATTTGAGAATATTAATATGATTTATATAGAAATGTAACAAAAGTAGACACTGCCTGCCCAGCTATATGGAATTTTGTAAATACTTATATGTCATTTGTGAATACCAGTATGATGCAATTGCTTGTGTTAACAAATGTATTAGATCTATATGTTATATGTATATTAAACTACTGGTACAGAAGTGTGTGTTGAACAGGGTTTGTACAGTACTGAACTTCAAGGATGGGTACTACTAGAAAAGAACAGATATGTATATAAACTATATACCTGTGCAAATGTATGATTTAATAGTAGAAACTGGAGCATACATAGTTCATTTGCAAAACTTCATTAAAATAAGTTGAAATTAAATTGTTTTACAATTGTGTTATACAAGTTAGTTTCAACGCAGCAAGGAGGCAGGATGTCTAGAACTAGGGTACTTTCTGCGTTATTTTGCATTTAATTGTTTTATGTCTTCTAGCAACTGCAAACAACTGAAGGCTATGTATTTTTCACAAGATGTCAAATGCTGCAATGTGGAGGTTTAGCCTGGGAATTGAAGTCAGGTGACAAAAAGGGATGTCATCCAAGCTAACCCAGCAGTAATATTTGATATTAATTGAAGAACTCAGAGGGAGACTGGGAATTTTCTATTTTGTCTTTGACCTAGCAGGAACACCTGCTAATCATCACCATCTGCACTTGCCTTGCTCTGTAAGTAAGTTTTTAGGGCATGGTAACTCTTTTTAGATTCAGATAAGAATATAATTAAGATTAGTTTAAATGTTTTCTGTATTTATTTGAGACTGTCCAGCAATGTTGTTTTAAATACTTCCTATGATTTTGAACTCTGAAGTAACTGTATTTGTTTGCTGGGTATTGCCTTGTTCTTTTATTATTTATTATTAAATATATTTAAACCTTTCTGGCTGATATTTTTGAGACATATTTTAGCTCTGAGAGTACTTGCATATGTATTTGATGACACTGTACAGCCTTCTCCTAAACAGCCTTGCTCTTGGTCAGACTACCATTTGGATAAATAGTAACATTACACAGTATGATTGGACACCCTTTGTAAGTGCTTATAGTAGCTGATAAGTAGTGGATGGTGGCAGCTGGAACTACCTTATAGTCTGGGCAGAAGAGGGCATAGCTAGTAAATCTGTGCTTGCCTTCCTCAGATATGTGTGTTCATAGGACCTTGTGTCTGTAAGGTGAACACCTTAACCATTATGCCAGCCCCCTTGTGTGTGTGTGTGTGTGAGTGTGTGTGTGTGTGTGTGTGTGTGTGTGTGTGTGTGTGTGTGTGTGTGTGTGTGTGTGTGTGTGTGTGTGTATGTCGATATATAAATCAAATCTTAAAGTGTGTATGCATGCCAGCTACTTGGGAAGGTACACAAAGCACTGGTTGGACAGAGAGGGTGCTGAATTTTTGGCTTGGCAGCTCAGCTGAGATCTTAACCCTATAGCTGTGCCAGTGGCTAGTCTTAATGGGGATCTAGAGAAAGAGAGAGAAACCAGTCCTAGACAGTCTTATCCTCCCATTGTGTACATCCCTCACTGTTGCCAGTGGTGAGGATTGATGTCCCTCAGTTACTGGGCCAGTGCAGGGGCATCACACTACATTTCTCTGAATTGCATGTAATTACATCAGTGCTAAACAACAGTTCATGGTGGTTACTTCCACTGGTGACCCATGCATCTCTTTGACAGAAGTAACCACTTATTTAGTCTTTCACATACATACATGCACTTATTCATACACCTGCACACTGACAAACATCCCCACACATATACACAGTCACTTAGCACAAGCCCCCCCAACTTAATTGGACTAATGGTCACACTTACCCATTCATGTATACACACACAACCATATCCATCAAATGTCCCTGAATTTACAGAATGCCCCTGATGTTGCCTCTTATTTTTACCCTGTCCCTCATGAGTCAGAAAGGATTGCAGTTAGTCAATAATGCCAGACATTACAACTTCATACTTTGCATTGTTTAGAAAATAATTAATAGTGCAAAAACTGTTGTACTATTAACTTTTTAAATTAATTACTGTAATCTTTAAAAATTGTCCCTGATTTTGGGTTTGCATTCATCTATTGTTTTTGCCTTATCCCTAAATCTTGATCAAATAGTGGGAGAGCTTTGCCTGAGACTGATACCCATCAGTTCCTCTCCCACACAGACACCTCAACACACAGATACTAACCACAAGTTAGGCAACCCCCTTCACCTTATCACACTCATGGATACACTGGCATATTCACCTTACCCCCCCCCCCCACACACACACACTTACACCACTGAAACTCAAACTAACCTCCCTGCTGCATTCACCCAGGCAGACACACACTCTCATACAGGCACACGCATAGACACAGAAACACACAAAGGCACACAAACACACACACACACACACACACACACACACACACACACACACACACACACACACACACACACACACACACACACATCTACACTGCTGAATCTCTAACTAACCTCCCTGCTGCATTCACCCAGGCAGACACACACTCTCATACAGGCACACACATAGACACAGAAACACACAAAGGCACACAAACTTACATACACACACACGCATACACACACTACACATATACACTCACCGAGTCACATGGGACCACTCATATCCCTGCAGACATGCTCAGATGCTGCCACTCATATGCACACTCACTCCCCAATACTTATGTGTAACTCAGTCTCTCCTATTGAAGTAATAGGGGAATGCAGCATTTTGGCCATGTTAATTAACATACCTGGCCAATATAATATGATTTAACAACCTGAGCTTTTCTCTGATGTGTTCTGGTATGGAAATCCCTTCCCACTAGGCATTTCCAATAGACAACACAGGGCCTAATAGCACTGGTTGCTTCCCTGGAATGCCTCATTAGCATTTAATTTGGCCATGGAGATGGTCCACTGTGTCATTTGATAGACCATGTAGAATAACTGTGGTGGGGCTGTCTGTGAATCAGAAAGGCTATCAATGGTTTTGCACCCATGTTAGGGCTTATCACTGGTGATAGTCTTTTTTGAATCCTAGCCTAAATTTGGCACACAAAAGTTAAGGTTCTCAAAGAAATACTTCAAATTGGATGATTTTTTTTCAAGTAGATTGGACAACTTACTGTAAAAAACTAATATCAGGAGCAGTAATAAACAGAACTCTGAGAGAACTAACTCTTTTCCCAGTAAAAATTGATTCAAGTACAATAAATGTAATTGAAATGTTTTAGTATAAAAAGAGAGTTTAGAATTCAAAGCATGCCCTGATAAATATATATATATATATATATATATATATATATATATATATATATATATATGGGTTCACTATACAATCTCGAAATTTTGAAATATCGAATTTCAAAATCTCAAGACCGTATAGCTGAAACCCCTAAATACTGAAAGACCAGAAGTGTGAATTTCAAAATCCTGAACACTACACTAAACATACACCACACACATAAACATACACACACCTTCGCCCAAAACACAAACACACAAACCTACACTACATACAAGCTGGGGGGCAAGCCCCCCTGCACCCCTACTTAAATATTCTAACTCCAAGGTCACACTACACAGACAAACACACAAAAACACCACCACACACCTACATTCCCCTCACACACACACACACACACATCACAGTCATCACACACACTTACGCACACACTAAAGCCCCTAACCAACATACTTAAACACAGATACTTACCTGACCTTCTACCTATCCATTCACAAACTGCAACACCAGAAGCACTACTTCAACATTTCTGAACTTCAGGATTTTGAAATTCGAGCTTCTGGTCTTTTGGTATTTATGGGTTTCAGCTATATGGTCTCGAGATTTTGAAATTCGGTATTTCAAAATTTTGAGATTATGTAGTGAACCCATATATATATATATAGATATACACACATATATATATATATATATATATATATATATATATATATACATACACACACACACACACATACAAACACACACACACACACACACACACACACATATATAAAAATAAATAAATAAATAAATATATATATATATATATATATATATATATATATATATATACTATAGAGAGAGAGAGAGAGACACACACACACACACACACACACACACACACACACACACACACACACACACACACACACACACACACAAGACACATGGATATTATATGTATGTAGATATAATACTGCTATCAGAGCTTAGTGTAGTTAGTTGGCTAAAATGTATACTATCTATACCATAATGTAATACTGTTGTTGTTGCTTGTGAGATGGACTTGTTCTTCATTTATATAATTTCTAAGATTCTTTAGTTTTAGTAGAGTTTAGATCCAAAATTCAAGATCTTCTGATGGAGCTAATAAAGATGTGCTTGGCCTGACCAAGCAAATGTACTAATGTTTTGTTCATTCTCAATTCTGGACAATTAGCCATGTTTGACGTCTAGTTTATCTTGCTCTGGTGTTAGTCAGGAAGAACATGGTTCATAATCTGAAACAAATTTCTGTGCCAAGTAAAGAAAATATGCATCTACTTATGGGTCAGTTTAACAGGACTGAAGTTCTAATTTCTTTGTTGCAGTTTAAAAAGTATCAATAATGAAGTAGTTTTCCCTGAGGTAAAGTATATGGAATAAGGTATGACATACATTTAGTATGAGGAATATATCCTGATAGGTATGATTTTGTGCATGTGTGGAACATCTTCTAGGGTTTAGATTCCGCTTTTTTCACACTCACAAAACCAGTAAATAACGTTATACAACAATTACTTGTATAACTGTATATTTACTGATGTTTGCAGGAGATTTCTTTAATTGAAAAGATCATTTATGAAATAATTGTATGAACGTATAAGACATATTTAATAGTTTAGCGATCAACTATTCTTACATATGGGTAATGCTGTGTTTTCCCATGGCTGGTGTGGTTTTGTCATGAGTGTGATCATGCAATGGCTGTTTATAAAGGAAATAGTTTTTTAATGTTTTTCACATGGTAGATTTCAAATCTAATTCATGATGCCAGTACTGAGTGCTCATTTGTTAAATGAAATGGTGCTCCTAATATTGCTTTACTGCTTGGCAGTTTTACTTCATTACAAAGCACATTGTGAGAGATGCCAAGAGTAAGAATTTGAGTTGTTTACCTTTCTTGTATATTTATTTGCTTTTGTAATCTATGGGGTTGCCTCTGTATTTTGTTTACCAGAGGCCTAAGAAGTAATCTAAAGCTACTTAAATACATTTAATTTTCAGAGGGTTTCTCTTAATCTTTCCTTGCTTCACTCTACATCATCCTTAATACTCACACACCAGTTTCCTAATCTCATCCACTGTTAGGCAACATCTATAAATCACTTTGCCCTTATCTGGGCATCATTATGCCATTTATAATGTAATGTATGAGATGCTTCTTGATGTCTTAAGATTCGAAAGCGCATGGTATACTGTAACGTCAAAGGATCACAGGATATGTCCTTAGTCCTAATGTCTAATGCCAGAAGATTTGAAGGCTGTGGTTTCTGTCCTGACAATGAGCATCAGTGTTTGTAGTCCTATATGAACACTGAAGTATAGCACAAAAATCACAGATGATGCACTCCTGAGGTGCCTTTCTTCTGATTAAGCTAATGCACTAGTAGAAATCTCCCATTGATGTTAAATAGCTCATGATAATTGTTTTACAAAGCTTAAAAGAAACCACCGCCTTTATAGCCAATTTCATCAGTCTTAACCATCCATTTTTTTCTTCTGTTCAACTAGTTTGGCTCAAATCTAGCAATACTAATGTGCCTCATAATTGTCTATAAATAAAATTAATCTCGCATGCATATCAACTTCCTAGCACAAGACATCTGGACAAAGCCAAGGATATGGGGGAACAAAGGGTCAAAAATAAGGACAGATTTTAAATATTGTTCTTATAAAATTAGAAAATTGTTAAAATAAAAGGAATTGTATTAGCTTGCATTTTCCAAAGAATATGAAGTCTGAAACTCAAATGTGTATCATTGCTATTGAATTCAGTCCTCAGTGATTTGACAGAAAACCATATTTTTTATGAGGAACACACCAAAAATCTGAGGCAAAAATCTAGACATTCTTCAAAAATCTGAACAGCTGAGAGGTGTGATCTCTAGTTTCATGTTATGAACTGTGTAACATGGGTTCCGAATTATATGTTTGGTGACAGTAAATGTGATCTTCAAAATATTGATAATTTAAACATAATTGCAAGTAAATATACACTGCGTCTGTAGTTTGTGAAACCCAGAGTATTCCCTCTTCTCTGAGGTACATCATTCACAGAGTTACTATCTGTGTGCAGCAGGAGTGTAAGGGGCAGCACCCTCTCACAGGGGTACAGAAGACTTCTCCTTATAAAAATTATTTTTAGGTGTAACAGCACATTTTGCGCTTCACTGTTATGTTCTAAGGATCACACTTATTTTGTTAGGAGTTTCTGGATTTGTAATGAAGATTCTTGAAATTCTGATAGGGTACCATATAACACATGCTTGCATTTCTAAACTAAAGACTGATGGATAGACATCATACAAATTAAACAACACATTAGTATTTAGTAGCTCAAACTATATACTTAATGATCTTAAGCAATACAAATTTAGAGATGAATGGGGTATCTTCCTTTTAGATTCATAGGCAAGTACTAGGCTAACTGCTATATGGGCTATTTTAAGCCAAGCCAGTTTTCCTTGGTGAGATTCAAACCCTGCACCTTTTGTTTGAGAGGTAAATAGCTTAACCATTATGCCAACCCCCAACCTCATAAATTGCTCCTCATGTAATTTGAACACACAGTCTTTTGATCTGGAGTTGGGCGTGCTACCATTGCATCACAAGTTGGGTGTTTCATTATGTATAATCCGGTTATGGAAAGATCACAAGGTTCAGTAGTACCATGCTACACTTCAGTTCATGTATCTCAAAAAGCTTTGCATAAGAATACTCCTTGAATAAATTAAATATTATCTCAAAAAGCTTTGCATAAGAAAACTCCTTGAATAAATTAAAATCTCTATATATTGGTTATTCTTTTTTTCTATTTCAGTTCCATTCCTCGTAAACCTTATGGGAGTGGTATGTTTTCATAGCACACAAAATTAGCTAACTTTCCACAGAGATTCAGGTAATTTCCCATTGTTCAACAGCTTCAGTCTGTTTTTGAAAATATGCCCCATAGTCTTCTGAGATTACTTCTTTTGGATTGAGTCATCCTCTGAGTAATCCAGTTTTATTTCCTTCATGTGTTTATATAAAAAATCACCATCTACCTTCCACCAATTTCTTCAAATTTAATAGCATATTATAAATCCAACTATTCTGTAAAATTTTGCAAAATACACAGGTCAGCCCAAAAAGAAATATTTCATTTATTTCATTTTTTATTTCGCTTTTGTTTACTGTGTTTAGCCAAAAACACTTTTCATTGGAGGCCCGCAGAGAAAAGCTCCAACACATTGCAAATATTTTTAAACAGGCATTTAATAATATACATGAACCGACATTAAGTAATATACAGTAACAATTATGCACACGTTTACTAATTAGATTACATTCATATGAAATAAAGACAACTATTAAAGTATAAAAGATACTTGGGCATTAGTAGATGTTGACTGTTGAACATTTAAAGAGGTGCATTAGTGGGTTTGTCAGATAGATAACAGATCATGTATTTAGTGCTTAGAAATTGAAATACCTGGAGGTGAGGGGAGAAACTGGGTAGAGCAGAAAATGTTAATATTGTAGTTAAGAGCTGAGATGTAAAGCAAGGTCATAGACAATTATATATATGGCTATAATAAGGTTTGCATTAGAAGTACATAAGTGGGGGTGAGCAGTATCATAAAATAAAGTATATATCTATGACATATTAGTAAAACTATTCAGATTTATTTATTTATTTACTTATTTATTTAAGTTTGATGACCAGGGAAGTCCACTGGGCCAAGAAAAGCCCCTTTCCAGTGGAGGCCTGGGGAGAAAAGCATCACAATAAATGCAAGTTACATTTCACATGTTACAAAAGGACATAGTTCATACAGCTAATTAAATATTTACAGATAAGCTCCATGATATTTGAAACTGGCTTGTCACAATGTTACAGAAATGAAAGACATAATTCAATACAGAAATTTCAACATTTACATAAAGTGAATATTTTTGTTATAAACTCAATTGTAGGTTTAACATTTCAAAATATATAGCTACTAGCCATTAGTAGGTTAGGAAAATATTATGCATGGAGAGGGTATTAGTATAATTGAGACTGGAGAGTATAGTACAATAGATATTAGAGAGAAAGTTAGTTTTTAGTAGGGGAGGGATTGTTTTGGGTGGGATTAAGTAATAGTAGAGGTAGTTGGATGAGTCAGTGCAAGGTGGAATGGGGGGGTTAAGTTGGAGCATGGCAAGGGCATTCCCATTTGGAAGAAAGATGAGACAGTAGCTGAGATTTGAAATTTGCATGGTTAAGTAGGTTGCGTAGGTGTGTGAGGAGAGAGTTGATAGTGATGAAGACTGGTTGTATAGTATCTTGAATGACTAGAAATGGTTTGACTATATGGCAAGCTAAAGATAACATTGGTATTTATCCTGGAGATGTACAGTAGTAGATCCATTGATTTGATAGGTGACGTTTTAGTTATGTTTTTAATGAGCTTGAATTCTGAATATATGTCAGTGGGTGTGGGATGTGCTTCCATAGTTTTGCTACACTATTTGAATATAGAGTGTCGCTTGCAGTATTACATTATTTAGTTATAGTGATTAGTGATTTTTCTCCAGCGAGTAAAATTCTCTTGGTGGAGTAATACCACATTAAGTTGCTAAGGGCTAGGCAATTGTTTGGCTATTGTTTCATCATAACCCAGCAATAATGTTTTCTGGCTATGATACATTCTACTGTACCTCACCACAAAATACTACCACCAGTAATAGTTGGGTTACATGAAAACTGAGTGTATTTCCTCTAATAGCTTCTGTCTCTCTGGGCAGACCTGATACTTACCTTTTTATTGGAATGACCCCATCTTATCCATTTAGTTTCTGATATCCATTTTATTGCATGCAGTGTTGGAATCCAGAGCTGAACCAGACAAGCAATGGCTGTAAAAAAAAAGAACTAATTTTGAATTAGACATCAGTTTATCAACGATCACACACCATCACATGCACACCAAATACATGTTGACAATCATTTTAAAGTATCACCAGTGCATCTATTGCCATGTGTCTAAGAGGTCTGTTTCTTGTAGTGTTTGTTCTATAATATAAGTTAAAGCTATTAATTGAAGGCACTTTTATAGATGCAGAAATGTATAGTATTATATTTTCAAGTGGCTCCTGTACTCTTCTTAGGTATTTAAATGTTTTCTGAGAGAGCTCTCATTTTATTGCATTTTTACCATCTCTCTTCTGAAGTTTCCTACCCACCTACCTTTTTCCTGTTGTGCTTTCAAACTTGGAGGCATTTGGGCTGCCCATCCTACTGTATATCTAGCCCTAGAAGTTCTTCCCAGTCTTATCTTCTCTGCTCATCTTATTGGATACTGACAGATAAAACTGGGAAGGCCCTCCCCTTAGACTGCTAGTGCACTTTGAAATTGCCTTACTGTGTGTTCTTCATTGCTGGATTGTCTGCCTTTGAATGACTTTTTTATTATTTCAGGCTAGTTATTAGATTTGTTTCCGGTACATATTCACTTTTGGCTTACTAAAATTTATGTTTTATTTTAAAAAGACTTAGACTACAAATCTAGTGGCAGTGGTAAGGTAGCCTGGTCTGTTTGAGCTGGGATACACAGGTAGACTTAAACGAGAAGTACTTGTTGTAGCTAGTTATTTGATTTGTTTCTGATACCATTTCACTTTTGACTAATTAAAATATGTTTTTACATTAAGAACACTGGGACTGGAATTCTTGTGGGAGTAAAAAGGTAGCCTGGTCTGTCTGAGTTGGAAAACATACAGGAAAGCTTGAAGTGAGAATTATTTGTTGTAGACAGCTATTTGATTTTTTTTCTTATACGTTTTCACTTTTGGCTAACTAAAGCATTATTTACATTACAAAGGCTGGGCCTGCAATTCTAGTGGCACTAGTAAGGTAGGCTGGTCTGTCTGAGTTAAGGAACTTGAAGTGGGGTTTAAAATGACAATTAATTGTTGTAGCTAGTTGTTATCTTTTTACTTCTGGCTAACCAAAATGTGTTTTTACATTAAGAAGACTGGGAATCCAATTATAGTGGCAATAGAAACATTGCCTGGTCTGTCTGAGTTGGGAAATACATAGGAAGGTTTAAACTGAAATTGTTTCATCAGTCAGAAGACTTTTTAAGGATTAAGTTGTTTGCTGTTAATCTGAACTTGAGAGCTACATTTGCTGTGCTTTTGTATTCATTATATGTTTGTGGCAGAAGGTGTTTACCTAGTCTCTCTGAGTTGGGAGGCACTCCAGGGAGCTCAAAGTGTAGTTGTTTATTGGCCAGAGGGCACTGGAGTTAGTTTCCAGCTTTTTTCTGTCTGCTATTAATTAGTCATGTTTGCAGTGGTTGTTAGCAGTGTCCTGCATAGTAGGAAATGCTTAGTTTGTAAAATTTACATATAAAGCTAGTATTTAGGACTTTAACCTGTAACACAGAATGCTTTGCATGAAGATAAGTATAGGACAGCTAGTTAACACTTTGAACAGCACTAATATCAGATCATACCACTAGCTAACATCTAGCCTTAACCCCAGACACCATTCAGGTGACGCCTGTAAAACCAAGTCCCTAAACCATAATAACACAACCCTAATACAGGTCCTGATAACATGGATATGCAATTTCCTAATGTCTCTGTGGTCAGCCTGGTAAATATTGGTATCCTAAGACAATGTAGAAATTGTCTCATGTACTCAGACAACATTTTAATCCTTAAAGAAACTAACATAGTATGTGATAGTTGTATGTACATAACGTCTTCACAGGCAAAGATCTTGCTTACAAACAAGGTTGTCAAGTGCACACATACATGCACATACTACATCCTTCACACATTTCACTCACCACACAGATAGACATTAGACCTTCTTACACTGAGGCACTTAAAAGAAACCTTCCCAAACCTCAAAGACCTCCTAAGCCATCAAACAACAGCACCTATCCTCAACAATTACTAAAGCACACTTCAAAAGCAAAACCTAACACCACATATTAATGTACAACCAAAGATCCTTCAAAAAAAGCCCACGAGATAAGCAAACTATTTACCTAGTACTCTTGTTGTGACACCTCAGCAATGGTCCAGTAATCAAGGAGCTTTAATCCTCACCATTGGCAACAGTGGGTGATGTAAACACCATGAGGATGACAAGTACACACAGTAAAGTGCAATTTCCCTTAAAAGCACACAGAGACCACATTTAGTCTGGGGCTGGTTTCTCCCTCTTTCTCCAGATCCCCAGTAAGACTCACAACTGTCACAGTTATAGAGCTGAGTCCTTAGCCAGGGTTCCAAGACAAGTCCTCCAGCACTCTCTCTGCCCAACCAGTGCTTCATGTCCCTGCTCAAGTAGCTGACACACACATTCTTGGAGATTTATTTTACATACATACACACACACACACACACACACACACACACACACACACACACACACACACACACACACACACACACACACCTGGGAAAGTCTGGCACAGGCTTACTAGCTATGCCCCCTTCTGTCCAGACTATAAGGTAGTTATCACCACCATCAGAACCCCTTATCAGCTACTTTAAGGCTCTTAAAAAAGGGTGTCCAGTCCTACTGTGTAATGTTACTATTAATCCAAATGGTAGTCTGACCAAGAGCAAAGCTATTAGGAGTGGCCTGCACAGTGGTACCAAACAAATATGCAATTACTCTCAGAGCTTAAATATGTCTCACAAATATCAGCCATAAAGATATGTTGAAATATATTTAATAATAAATAATAAAAGAACAAGAAAATACTCAGTAAATCATCACAGTAACTTCAGAGTTCAAAATCACAGGAAATACTTAAAACAACATTGCAGGACAGTCTCAAATAAATAAAAAAAATCTAAATTAAGCTCAGCTATATTCCTTACTATTACAGCAAGGCAAGTGTGGTGAATGGATCTTCTAGTTGAATCTGTTGTCAGGTCAAAGACAGATACAAAATGCACAGTCACTCTTTCAGAGAGTTCTTAAATTAATATCAAATATTATTGCTGGGATACTTACAGTATGACATCACTTTTTGTCACCTGACTTCAGTTTCTATGCTCAACAACCATTGCTAGAAATTGCTAGCAATTAGCATATTCCTGTGAAAATAAATAGCCTTTAGATGTTTGCAACTGCTGGAAGACATAAAACAATAAAACACTCACAGCACAATGCAGAAACCTCCCTAGTTTTAGACATCCTATCTCCTTGTTGCATTGAAACTAACTTTTATGGCACAGTTATAAAACAATTTAATTTCAACTATTTTCTTGACATTTCACAAGTTAACCCACTATGTTCTAGTTTCCACTATTAAAACATATACATTTACACAAGTACAATAGTTTATATACATTTATATTCTTTTCCAGTAGGGTACACTGTGGATACATCTTTAAGCTCAGTACTGTACAAACCCTTTTCACACACACTCCTGTACCAACAGTTTAATATACACATAATATACAGTTCTAATATATTTGTAACACAAGCATATGAATCATGTTGACATTCACAGCTGACATATAATCATTTACAAAATTCCAGATAGCTGGGCTGGCAGTATCTCCTTCGCATCTATATCACTTCATGGAATACATGAATATCGAAAGCTCATATGAGCGAATATTCACGTACTCGAAAACTGCTAAATATATATATATATATATATATATATATATATATATATTCCTACTCCGAGATCGCACTACAGGGAAAGGGCAAAAATCCCGATCTTCATTGAGTACGTAAATATTCACTCATGTGAGCGTTCAATATTCACGCATAAAATGAAGTGATATAGACCCTCCTTCTGTCACACTTCTATATAAATCATATTAATATTCACAAATGACATATAGTTATTTACAAAATTCCAGTGAGTTAGGCTGGCAATATTTAACCTTGTGACATTTGTCCTTGGGGAGTCTATTGTATAGGTTCATAGGTTAGTACTAAGCTAACTGCCCTTGCGAGCCATTTTAAGCCTAGCCAATTAGCCCTTGTGAGGCTCAAACCCTGCACCTTGTGTTTGTAAGGCAAACACCTTAACCATTAGGCCACCCTCCCACTTGCCTCTCTTACTAGGCTGGAGAAGGAGAAGATAATAGTTAATTGCCTGTCTGGATCTAGGATCTGCAATATTATGCACACATTCATGTCACTGCACCAGAGGTAACAATATGATTCTATTATAATCTATGCAGGTGTAAATGACCTCAGGCATACCTCACTGGAATATCTGAAAAGAGACTTTATGGATCTCTCTGAATATGTGTCACAGACAGGTATGTACCTTGCATTGAGCAGTATCCTACCATTACCAATGATGATATCATAGTATGAACAGAAAATTATTGATTTTAATAATTGGCTTAGTTTCTGGTGTTACTCCAGGAGGGCTAAGTATCTGTCAACATGGGTGGAAATGGTTAACAGACCACACTTCTTTGCTAAGAATGGTCTGCACCTGTTCCCCCTGGGCTTTTGGATAGTGGCAAAAAATTTATCTCCCAGAGCCTTTTTAGGCAATGTCAAAATGACTAAGCTACCAACAGAGCAAAAAAAAAAACAAAAAAAAAAAAAAACAAACAGGTGTTACTACTGAATGCTAGGATCCTAGATAAGAAGCTCCACATCTTACAAGCTTTCCTTACTCTGGATGTCTGTGCTGTTATTGTGTCTTGTTTTAAAGCCATAAAAAGTACTGAGGCAGTGCAAGGCCACTGTGCCTTTCACACATTTAGGCCAACAGCAGTACAGACAGGGGCTAAAGGCTGAGATGTCTTGATCTACATTAGCAAAAAATACATCTCCAGCTTGGTTAAACTGGATGATGCCTTGGAGTTCATCCACATCCAAGTCTCCATAGATGAGGTTCCTTTCCATAGCTACATTTCACCCTCTATGACATATGAAGCTCATAATTCTTAGATAGACCTACTAGAGGTGCTCACCAGCCAACCAAATACCATATTTATTGGAGACTTTAACTTCCTCTCTATATACTGGGAAATGTACACTGCCGCTAACGCACATGCACAATGTTTCTTGGTCTTTATCAACACAAACTCTGCAGAAGAGATAGTGCACCCTCCAACCAGAGGATCAAACATACTGGACGTATTACTCACCAACATGAGACAGCATTGCAACCTCCCCTATGTCACTTCCTCACTAGTGTAGTCAGACCATAAAGTTGTTTCCTCTGAAATAAAAATCAACCTGGAAAACCCAACTAAACCCATAACAGTTAGGAACTATTCTACAGCAAACTGCATCATATTAAGTGATTATTTGTCAAACACCATGGCACCATCACACCCCAAGAACATAACAACTTATACAGAATTATTCACAGAAACCCTATACAAACATCAAAATGGCTGCATTGCATCTACTGCACCTGCCAGAAGAAAGCCCAAATCTAACACCAAAAACAAACCCCACTGGTGGAATTCGTACATTAGAAGGATATATAAAAAAAGAAAAAAAGTCATTGCCAAAATCAGGAAGAGCAACTCTCAAAGAGACAAAAGCTCTCTGATTCAAGTAACCAAGGAACTAAGAGGTCTAATAAAGTCCATCAAGGCCAATTATGGCATCAGGATAACCTCCCAGGCTAAGGACAATGACAATGCCTTCTTCAGCTATGTCAGGAACCTTAAAGGTAACACTCAGCAGTGTGCAGAACTGGCCATAAATAGCACAACCTTCACTGACCAGGGTGACATAGCAAATCTACTAGCTGATAAATTTAGCTCTAATTTTCACGGTGCTCACTATAGCCAAAACACTGCTACAGTAGGCTCTGACACTATACCTGGTTGCCTCCTAAATAGCTTAAAACATGACCCAGCAGGACTACTTGAGGTACTTTTCAACTACAGAATCAAAACAGGTAATATGACAAGTGAATGGAGGGTTGCAACAGCCATCCCTCTTCATAAGGGTGGACCATCAACTGACTCTGGGAACTACACACCCATCAGTCTGACAAGCAACCTACAGCCACTGGACCCATCCCAGTTTGGCTTTGTTAAGGGAATTTCTTGCCTACACAACCTGGTAGACTTTGAGAGGGCCACCATGACTATGGATGAGGGGGAAATATTCATACTACTGACCTTGACCTGGCCAAGACATTTGTTACAATACTTTACTCGGGTGTTATTGACAAGTTCTCAGAACTAGGCATAAATCTCTACATAACTCACTGGATTGCTGGCTGGCTCAGAGATAGGACCCAGGAAGTCAGGATCAATGAGACCACCTTTATCAGGAGATCATCACCAGTCAGTACCCCAGGACTCCATATTGGGCCCACACCTGTTTAGCTTCTACTTCTTGGAAGTCAATGCTAATGTCAAATGCATCTGATCACCAAGTTTACAGTTGACTGTAAATCGGAAGCTATCATATAACTAGATATATCCTTGAACCCATTACTACTTTTTCAAAGAATCTACAAAATCTTCAGGAATATCATATTTGTAGAGGTCATAATGTTACTTCATGTCATTTGATATTATTTAGATCCAGAGCTAACAGGTTGTAGTTTACCCATTTTACCCTGGAATGAATGGGTGCCAACACTTCCTCTTCTTCATCCCACATATACTGTTTGTCTGTCAACTAGATACCTTTAAACTGCACTACAGACATGCACTACTAGCCATAATTTATGTTTCTCTTTGTTCCCTCATGTTGTAACAAAATCATTATTTCTGTGAGCTCTTCAGCCTGCATCAGCTTCCTTATACAGAAGCATAAGCTGGTCTTAAAAGTACATCAACTCAGTTACCAGGTAGTGTATAAACTCATAACAACTGTTATCAATAATCACTTTTCCCACTTTCAAAGATCTACAAATATATAAAACTAAAACTTCCAAGGTCTACTATGTCACCTTAAAAGGCATGAACTTTAACCATAAAGACATGTAAATTTTGCACCAACACAGGAAGTTAGGCAAGTAATAAGAAACAAAAATAATAAAGAATGAAGTAATTCAATATGTATTTAAACAACCGAGTGTCAGACAATTGCTTTTTTGTAAGAAAAATTAATTTTAAAGGAATATTTTACTAAACCATAGCCAAACGTTTTTTCTTAAGTTTGTCGGTCTGTGTAATCAGTTCCCTCCATGTTCACATACAATTTTAGTGCCTCTCCCATCAGCTGCGGTAATAGGATTGTTTTCAGTCTGCTCATTTGCTGTTCTCTTTAGTGGAATAACATTCAGTGGATAATAATCAGGATTCTAAAGCTTCCTTCCTGGTTAGCTTTTTCATAGTAGTCACAGTCTTGGGGTTGCTGGCGACACTTGTCAGTACAACCAGCTGTTGCTGCAATGTTGTGCCAACTTTGGTCACTCCCCACCTGAGACAATACAAATCTTTGTAGTAATTACTTTCTGGTCATGGGTCACAAGAAAACAACATCAAAAACACAACATTTACAGTGTTGTAGGGAATTTGTTACCTTAACTATGGTTTGCACTTGTCAGTGGATGTACTGTGAGGATGTGAAAAATAAAAATTCTCTGGTCAACTGACCATGTACATACCTCTAGTGTAAATTCAAGCAGATACTAGAGGCATGGATGTATAAAAAACAGATTTATCACTCCATTTGGAACAAAAAATACAAATAAAATGCAAAATAACATGCCTTGACCTCTCAGAAGTATGTGCAACAGTTTTACTCAGTATCTTTTTAGTGTTTCAAAAGCATCAAAAGTAGGGTCTGTTTACAATGCCATGACCACAGGCCTCAACTAGACCTTGTTTTTAGCTCTGTAGTACAGTTACATCACCAGATATACCTGCATGTCTTGTGCTACTGAACTAACATCTCTTCACTTACAGAGTCCTCCCATTTGCTGCTTCTTAGATGAGGAACTGAATTCCTGATTCCATCCCTCTTGGTTACTTCTTTTTCAACAGCCTTAAATGGCAATCGGTGCCTTGTTAACCAACTGTCTAACTAACTAACTAATGCAAAGTGTTACCTACCTACCTATTCCCATACCTCTCAACCTGCAGACATTAAAAATAGGAACAAAAGCCCTTGAAGTGTAGGAACATGCAGCTAAAAATCTGAACATCTAATTATTTATTTATTATTTACCTGTCATTTGTTAACCAGGTTAGTCCAACTGAGCCAGTGGCCCATTTTCAAAGAAGACCCAAGGAGAAAAGTTCCAACTTACAAAATAATACAATACACTTTGTGAAACATTATAAAATAAATGATATACAGTACAGGAAACACAAATTTTGGACATAC
This sequence comes from Protopterus annectens, assembly GCF_019279795.1. Taxonomy (NCBI): domain Eukaryota; kingdom Metazoa; phylum Chordata; order Ceratodontiformes; family Protopteridae; genus Protopterus; species Protopterus annectens. The sequence continues at coordinate 1,092,111,834 of NC_056727.1, read as the reverse complement.
TAGAATGAAAACTAAATTACAGGCAGAACTAAACATTCTGTAGTAATTACAGGCAGAACTACAAATGAGTACACACAACTGAGGTTACACATTAAAATTAACTTGGTATTATGTAAGAAGGTATATGTAGGTGACAGACAAACATAGTTCTTGTTTTTGTCTTCAGAGCGCAAGAAATTAGTGGAAGAAGTGGACTGAGAGTCATACGTTTCACAACGGAGTCAATGAAGACAGCTTAGATAGCAGTATGAGAGATAGCAAAGAGGTATAAGTGGAGGGAGAGGGGGGATTAAGTAGGATCTTGGCAATGGAAGATGCTGGCATTTAGGAGGAATTTTTTGAGTTTGGATTTAAAGAGACTTGTGCTAGTAATAGTTTGGATGTTGCAGGGGGGTGCTTGTTCCAAGCCTGGGACACACTGTTTTTGTAAAGAAGTTTACCAATATTTTTGTTGGGTTTGTAGGTGTCAAGTGAATGCTGGTCTGAGCTGTGGAGAGTGCTGGAGGGGATGTAAAGGAATATTAGGGAGGAGGGAGAGGGACAGGCTAAGAGTTTAGAAAGTAAAGCGTGTGTGAGTTGCAACTGGGAGAGAAGCAGGTGTAAATTAGCATAACAGTTGAATACCAAGCAGCACGTAACTCTTCCCTCTTCTAGTAGGAATGTCAGATAGTTCTCAGTATCACATTTTTAAAAAAGCATATAGTAACAAAAGTGAAGGAAAACTTTAAGCATATCATCAAAGTGATGGTGTAAAATCCATGGACTTTAATGATCTGTATTGAAAGATTCTACCACAGAATGTGATTTAATTTTGCTTCAGATAAACGGAGATGCAAGATGTGTGTTTTTTTCTTTAAAATATTTTTTGCCACTAGAATGTTAATCATGTAGTATGGCTGTCTATGTAGTAGAAAGCTTCAAAAATCACATGGTGAGGTGGATTTGGAAAACTGTGTGAAGAGTTAAATCAAGCCTGAATATAGGGACATACCTCCAAAAATAGGGACATCCTGTGCAGGGGGAAATCCTTCCTGAAAATAGGAATGTTTCTTCAACATAGGGAAAGTTTAGAGGTTTGCCTGTTCCTGTGAATGTTTCCACATTGCACAACTACATTAATTAATTTATATAGGCACTAACCAGTTTCTCTACCAGAAGCCTCAAACTCCTATGACCCTAAGGGCTGCGTGAGGACTACCATATTTAGCTGAAAGCCTCAATCTCCAAAACAAAAAGAAAGGTAGTAAGTGAAGCTAGGGATGTCAAATAAAATTATGCTGGCTTGAGGCTTGAAAGATGCAATGCTGAGATCCATGTTCTGAATGCAACATGTTACAATATTTAAAGAACAGAAAAATATCTATATTAATTATACAGTTCAGCTATGAAATGCCGACTTCCTGTCTATGGTGGTACAGTGTAAAGTTAACTTGAGTGTGTCAGGTATTAGACGTAGTCTGGGGCAGTACTGTACATTTGTCATAAGCTCTTAAGACTAGTCACACCCTTGCATACATAACTGGTGTCAGTAGTATAGAATTCAAGGTATGAAACTGCCTGTTATGTATTTGATCTCAGTGGTGTGGCTATAAGGTCCATAACCCTTATGCTTTTTGATAGTTCTGTTAAGCTAATTGCCTAGTTTTTAACTTCTTTTCTGAATTAAGCTACACTTAATACTAACCACTCATTTCAATATTATGTGTTTTCTAGCAGGTGAGCTGAAATTGCCTTTTTAAAAAGCAGTTGAAAGGGTTTTTATTACCTCTACTGAATATGCATTTCCCATCTTGGCAATTGTCTATGTTTTCCATAGTCACATGCAAACATCTTAGAACAATTCCAACCAGTATATCCTTCACTCTCCACATATATATCACTATTATATATAGCTGGTTAATGTCAGATAGCTATATGATGCCGAGAGATTTCTCCAACCTACTAGTCCTCGGGTTTTATACTTTAAAAACACTGATCACTGCCCCAGTCTGGAATGCTTCCTGTCCTTTCCAAAACCTTGCAGATTTCTACATACATCGTCCTCTTCTCAGCTCTTTATTTCTATTATGTAGAGCTGCTTCCTCTTCAGCAGTAAACCATTCACTTCTAATAGCCTTAAACCATGCAATGCCATGTTTAGCAGAACATGTGGATTTGCATCCCCACCCAACAGGTAACTGTGCATTTGTCCAATATTTTAAGGACAAACAATTTTGTTTCTGCTCTGCAGGTGTTGTATATAAACAACTGCATTGTCTATGCACTGACATGCTGAACTGTACATTATTACATGCTGTCGACATCTGGCTTGTCTGGCTGATTTGACACGGTATGAATGTTGCTGCTCTTTTTATTTATTTATTTAGTTATTTATTTATTTTTACAGGTGGCACATGTTTTCTAATATTGCAGTGTTAAGGCTTACTGCTATACTTGGTATGTCATATACGTTTCACTAATTTACTTTAATGGGTCATAGCTGTAAAGGTACCACTTATGAACCAGTCCATCTGCTCGTTGGAAAAATAAGGGGATTAGAAAAATCAGTTGAATGCATTATGTACCAAGTAACTGCATATCAATTCGTATGTAATTGATCATTGTATTTCCTTGGAACATCAGGATTAAAATGTCACACTAATTTACTTAATTCATTGCTGTGTGTGATATTGTAAGTTACAAGCCTGTAACTGATATATATATTTAAAATGATTTCATTATATATGATGAAAGGAAAAAAATGATGTCATGCTGACTTTGACATCTCTTAAGTATAAGTTGTCTTGACTAAAACAAAGAAAAGGGCCATAAAATCATGTTTGTTTGTCGTAGCAAATATGGGCTCAGAAGGGAATCAGTGTATGCACCATATCAATAATAGCGTTGCTAATACCAAGCTGTAAAGATTTTTCAGCTGATTAATTACATACAGTTAGTTATATATAATGAAAATGGTACTGGTTAAAACCATGTTAACAGTTAAAAGCTCTGAACTTCATAAAATCTTAAAATACAACTAAAGTGCTACATAAATATTTATAGATTTCTGCAAACATACATGAAATAACTTTAAAAGGGCTAACCATGCTGTTTTGTTCAATGTTGCTTAATTCTGTACTATAGCAATATCACAGTTTATGCCACTGCATGTGAGCAAATAAATTGCCCTGTGTCAAAAAGCTAATGTTTTGTAACTCACCTCATACGGATGCAATATTAATTTGAACAGCCAGATGTATGTATTCTATGAAAGCGAACATTATTACATGCTGTTTTATTTTCCTGAATACTACTTTCATAATTTGTAAATGCCAGTCAGTGGAATTTTGTTCTGCTATCTAACAAAATAAAGGGCGTTTTAAACCAAATACAATCCTTTAAAAATCTAAGCATGCAATTTTTGTTTTTATCTGACTAGAGGAAGACCTTGGCAATTCACAGAATGCTGAACTTTGCTGCATCCCTAATTGCTGAGAGTGCTGTTAGTGGCACAAAATAATTTCAGATAGCATCATTTAAATGTGTCAGAATTAAGTTGATAATGTCTGTCATCCATTTTCTATATATTTTGGCAACATCCCAAGTCAGTCTTTTCTGTCTCTTACTGGTCATTTTGTCAAATTCTCTCAAAGTAAATATAAAACCCTGTTTCATCCTTCTGCTACCAAACAATTAATAACAAGCTCCTTTTCTGCACTCCTTTTCTTTGCATTCTTTGTATCACTTTTCCTTCCATCTGTTATGGATTATTCTCTTCTAAAAAAAAAAAAAATATAGGAAAAAATGTCCAGCCTCCTGCTATAGTACGTATAGTCACACAATACTGTCCTGACTCCCTGACTTGAGTCTAGCTGGCATTCTTATAAGAACATATATACAGACAGATTCATAGATATTCAGAAGCCACTGAGTCACATGACCAATAATGCCTTCCCAGTACCCCCCTGCAGTTGTACCTACTTTCTCCAGAAGGATTATACAAGTCAGTCCTGGAGTAAATTTGTGGATACCCATCCAATCATCTAGCTTATGCTTAATGGAAGATAATGAATCATAGTCCATACCTCTCAACCTCTTAGTGGAAGACATCTGGACAGAGACAAAAATAATGGGAGGACAAAGGCCCAAAAGTTGGAACAATTTTTAAATATTGCTCTTATAAACTTAGAAAATTGATAGGATAACAGGTTTTGTCTTATGCATTTTCTGAAGGCTTTGAGGTCTGAATCTCAATTATTTGACATTATTTAGTGATTTCAATAATTCTGGAATTCATAAATTCCAATGCACTGGATCAACTTATCCACACCCCCACCAGGAGCAACAATATCCTAGACCTAGTCATTACCAACATGAGTGACTGGTGTTCCACACATGAAGTCAACTCCTCATTGGTCAGATCCGACCATAAGTTAATCACCCTAGATATCCACATCCCGCCCTCACCTCCCGTTAAGGAAAAAATGGTAAAAACTTTCTCCAAAGCCAACTTCATGCTTTATAAGACAGAAGTGGCGAACTTCATGACACCCATGTAGATGGACAATACAGTTACAACTGCTGACTCCTACACAAATGCACTCTATAAGCATTTACATGAGTGCATGGATCATGCTATCCTAAACAGAACCAAGACACTATCCTCCAAAAAAAGGAAGCCAATCTGCTGGTCCCCTGCCATAAACAAACTCTACAACAGAAGGAAGAAATTGTTGCAAAAGAGAGTAAAATCCCATGAGTGGAGGAGCTCCCTGGTCAGCCTCAGCAAGAAGCTGAGATCCATTATAAGATCCTCCAAAGCTAGCTATGAAAACAAGATTGCCACTGATTCTAAGGATAACCACAAAGCATTCTATAGCTATGTCAAAAATCTCAAGGGGCAACACCCAGATCTGCTCTGAGTTACAGCACAATGGCACAAAAATTACAGAACCAGCTGATCTTGCCAACATCCTGGCAGATAGGTTCAGTAATAACTTTACCCACCTCTCACCCCCTATCTAGGGCCCATATTTATACAGGAAGAATGCAGAGTCCCTGTAATCACAACTTCACAGGTAAACGCAGCACTCTCTAAAGCCAAAGACACAGCATCCATGGGACCGGACAACATCCCAGGCTGCGTTTTACATGAACTTCAGAATGAACTGGCTCCCCACCTAAGCACCATGTTCAATCATAGCCTCACATCAGGCTTTCTGCCCATTGAATGGTGCACAGCAACAGTTATCCCACTCCACAAAGGGAAAGCCACCACTGATCCTGGAAACTATCACCCTATTAGCCTGATGAGCCTGGTCTGCAAGGCCATGGAACATATCATCATGGAATTCATAAACAAAGACATTGGTAACCTCCAAACTCTGGACCCCACCCAGTTCAGGTTTGTGAAAGGCAGATCATGCCTCCTGAACCTGGTTGACTTCTTCGAGACAGTCACCAAAGCCGTAGATGAGGGTAAGGTGGTTCACACAGCCTATCTTGACCTCACCAAGGCTTTCAACACCATTCCCCATTCTGGAATTATAGCTAAACTCACTAAACTAGGTATAAATCCCTATGTCACAAGATGGGTTACCAACTGGCTCACTGACAGAACCCACACTGTCAAAGTTGCAGACTCCAAATCTGACTTAAAACCAGTGACAGATGGAGTACCACAGGGATCAGTCCTAGGACCTCTACTGTTTGGTATCTACTTTTCTGAAGTACAGGCTAACACAGAAGGCCTCTGGCTAATGAAGTTCACAGATGACTGCAAACTAGGAGCTATAGTTGAGTCCCCAAATGATGTGAATATCCTACAGATGGGCCTCACTGAGAGAGATGCCTGGTGTCAGAGCCATGGCCACAAGCTCAATGCCAAAAAGTGCATTACTATCCCCTTTGGTAAAAACTCTGTACCCATGAACTACCACATAGGCGGCAGTCTTCTTAACACCGAATGTGTGATAAGAGACCTTGGGACCCAGGTGGACAGTAGTCTCTCCTTTGATAAACACATTGCCACAGTAGTCAGGAAATCCTTCTACATGGTACACCTCATCACAAAAGGGTTCTCATCCAGGAAAAAAGAGGTCATTGTTCCACTCTACTAGACACTCATTAGACCCATTATAGAGTACAACGCCCCTTTTGGAATATACCTCACAAGACATCTGCAGCAGCTGGAAAGGCCACAGAAGTACCTCACAAAGAGGATTACTGGCCCCAAACAGATGCCCTACACTGATCGTCTCAAAAAACTCCAGTTTTACTCTGTAGCATATCGCCTCCTCCAAGGTGATCTCTGCCTAACATATAAAGTTATGTCAAACTGATAGCTGTTGCACATGCTATACCTAAAGAAATCCCAGTCCATCCAAGCTACATGCTCTAGGGACCTAAACCTTGTCACCACAATAAATAGAACTTGCTGGAGGGATAGATTCCTGTCCCAGAGACTTCCCATACTCTGGAACATGCTACCCATCTATGTCAAGCAAAGTTCCTCATTAACACTCTTCAAGAAAAATCTTGATGAGTGGATGGGAAATAGGAAATACACCCTGGGGATCACTTCTGTGGCTCTGCTTGACAGGGGCAGAGGAAATTAACTTTCTTGGGTTGACGTAAGCCAGGGAACTTTGTTGGCTAGGCTTACTTAGGTCCTTGGGCCAATAGCCTAGTACCTACCTATGAACCTATGAATGATTTACATGAAAACCACAAATTTGATTAGGAACATACTAAAAATATCAAGCAGAAATCTGGGCATTCTGCAAAACTCTGGACAGTTGAGGGGTATGAGTCACACTTCTTAACATGTAGGGGAAGTTTATTCCAGAGGTTTGGGAAGTGCTGGGATATAAAGGTGTCCTTCCAACATGCTGTAGTTTTCTGTTGGTGAAAATGTATGTCCCTGGCTCTAGTATTGGTAGAAATATGAGGTCCAGGACAATTGAATCTATAATGGAGTGATTAGTGAGACAGAAATCTCCCCTTAAAAGTACACATGACACTGAATAAAAGGATAGACCTTTCAGGCTCTCTTGGTAGCTTAAGGACTTTAGTCCTTTAATCTTTTTGGTTAAGAACCACTAGGTTCTTTCTAGTTGTTTGATACAATTAGTGATCTGCATCCTAAAGGTGGACATTGTACTCAGTAAATGGTCTGATCAATACTGTTTATAAAGGAGCGATTACCTCTTCAGACCATGATGATTTTCCTTTGGCAGTTTGCTGGGCTAAGTAAAAGGAGTTCCTAACAAGCACTATTACATGATGGTCAAAAAGATGGATCTTTCAACCTAGGTAATTAGGTCCCTGATTACATTTTTTTTGTAGAGGTGTTTTGTCTATACAGAATAGTGAGGGGAGGGGTTGTCTACCAAAAGTGATAATACAGTGCTTTTTAGCATTTAGTTTGAGCCTGTTTTTAGTACATCAAGAGATTACTATGAAGAGTTTATTCTAGAGAGTTTGGGTGTCATCTGTAAACTTTGTTAGCTAGAGGTATTGCCTCTTTGCTTGGTGATCAGAGAAGTAAATACCAAAAAGGAGAGGTTCCAGCACTGAGCCCTGAGGGTCATGTTTGATCATTGTTCATACTTTCTGAAGCAATACCTGCAACTTGCATTGTTTGGGCTTTGTCTTTCAGGTAATTTGCTATCCATCTGACCATATATGGGTCACTGTTTAAATCATTTAGCTTTTGTATGATGCAAGCACGGGGGATGATATCAATGGCCTTGGCAAAGAGGGTGAAGATGCACCATGTACACTGCATGGCCACCATCTATAACCTTTGCAATCCTTTCAAAGAAGATTACAGGATTTAATAGACACAACCCACCATTCACAAAGGCAAACTGATGGGGGTAACATCTAATAAGATACTTGATACAGCAGTTTATGAGGTCAGTTCTAATTTGTTCCATAGATTGGCAGATGAGCCTGCAAAGCTGATAGGTCTGTAATTACTCATGTAGGTTAAACAGTTTAAAGAGTGTGTCTGCAAAGGCATCTTTAATGTTTTAAATAAGCAACAGGTATATTGTCAACAGCCATGAAGTAAGAATTTTTGGTCTTGGTTAGCACTTTCAGTAAATGATCTTTTGAGATAATTGGGGAAGCAAGGGGTACAGAAACTGAGATAATTGGGGAAGCAAGGGGTTCAGGAATTTGACAGCTTTGACTAGAAGACTCTGTGGTAAAACTGACAATAAATTTGTTTGCATGGGTATTGTCAATGTCTGTTGTGCCAGAATATAAGAAGATTTAGACTTGTTTTTTTGACTTTGGCTTCAGAGGCCAGCCTAAGTTCATGGGCTCCTTTAGGTGACCCAACAGTGTTCTGTTATTTTGTTTTCTTGAGAACAGAGATTTTGGAATTATTATATAATTTAAGGTATTTCTGTTTTTTGTTATATAGTTAATTATGGAGATGGGCCACCACAGTGAATTGTTTTTGAATTTCCCATGATACCTCTTTCTGGTATAGACTGCTAGCTTTATGCACTTTTTCTAAATGCATGTTGTATCACTTAGTGAAGCTTTCTACTATATTAAGATCAGAGAAGATACAGTTATAAGTGAATGTTGATTTTTTTTCAAAGAGTAGGTTGAAGTTGACATTTTGTAGTCCTTAAATTCATTGGGGTTTACTAGTTTAAAGGAGAAGGTCACAAGGTTATAGTCAGACTTCACTGTGGAAGGCGACTCCATGGGAGTAGTGCAGTAGAAGAACAGGATAGACTGTAATACCCTAATCTTGTCTGATTACATATTTCACATGGCCAAGTGTCTTCACAGTCCTGTGGACTTCTTAGTTCCACTGTCCATCTTCTCCTTCATTCTCAAGCCAGTAATGCCATTATGGCTGAAATGAGTGGTATAATTATATTTAAAAATAGTCATCCCAGGTTTAAGCCTCATTCACCAATAGCGCATTAAGCATTTTTTGTGATCTCTGGCTCTGTGTAAATACCCCAGGGTGTTATGACACCCAGAACCATTTACAGTGCCACTGCTAACAGCTACAAAGAATGGACAACCAGGCTGGGATAGTGCTACAGATAACTGAGGCCCATTGTTCTCCTCAAAGTAAAACAGCACAATAATACTAGCAGCGATTTACTGATGAAGCAATGCAAACGAGTGCTGAAACAGATAAATCCCATATTTCATGGTGAACTTTATGGCAAATCCCAGAAAAGATGAAGGAGAAGACTGACCTCCAGTTCTTATTCATGGATTCAAGCTAAAGTTTCTAGAGTGCTTCTCATATTAGCAGCAAAGCACTTGACTTTTGGGGACAACTGCCTTCTAAGATGCTGTGCCACATTTATGCCTCCACTCTCAGAAAGGGTGGTTGTTAGGGCACTGAGGACTGTGACTGCAATGGTTGAAGTAACAAATTTGTCAGCACTAATGTGAGGAATATATACTAAGGATGACATTGTTTTAACTCTGGGAATTTCTCTTCTCTAGGATGTGGTGATCTTAGAGTTAGAATATTTAATTAGAAAGGGTGTGGGTGGCATCCGTCATTTGGTGGTGCAGGGGTTAAATCCCCTTACAAAAATACTTTCAAGGTATTATAGTGACCTTCAATATTTAGTGCTTATTGTGGCAATTGGAATGTATTTCCTGAAGCAGAGGGACTTGCAATTAATTGGTCCTGCACTTATGATGGGAAACATTTGAAATCTTGGAAAAAGCCTGCAAAGAGTGACTGCAGGTTTGCTGCACTTGCCCCTATTATTTGGGATTTTTTCCTGCTTTTTGTGAGAAGTGCTGTTCTTCACATCAGATCATTGTAATTGCATAACAAAATGGGCTTGCCTTACTACCCTTATCACTCTCATATTACTTAACTAGTTTCTCTAAAGGGTATTTGCTTTGTGAATTTCTACTGTTATACTTATTCATGCCTAAGTTTGTTTGTAGTTATGTGATTATGTTGTCCCTTGTTATTCAAGATTTTCTTCAGTTAGCTGCCTGAATCTCATTTAAATTTTGCATAGTATCATACAGTGTCGTAATTTCCTTCATAATTCCTATTGATGCCTTCATTTTTTCTCAGTTTTGACCTCATTTATTCCCTTAAGATAGTCACTTTACTCTAGGAGTACACACTGACTCTTCTGTCAGAATATGTTAAAGATAGTAAACAGGGAGCAAAGGCTTACCAGTCCACAATAAATAAGGAATAAATCTGGTAGAGCAAAGGATGTAAAGTGGGTTTAAAATCTAAAATATATATATATATATATATATATATATATATATATATATATCTACATCTAATCTATATCTATATCTAACCTATATATATATATATATATATATATATATATATATATATATATATATATGTGTGTGTGTGTGTGTGTGTGTGTGTGTGTGTGCCTGTGTGTTTGTTTATGTACACACTAGCAATAATGCAGAGCTGGCCAAAATTAAGGTGTTTCAAAAGCAGCAAGAAAACATATCAGTTACTAATTACTATAATGATGCCATCATTCTGTTATCAAATGATGACTCAAAATGATAGTTTTTTTTCATGGAACAAGTATAATTTTATTTTACTACAAAAGCCACAAAGAAACTTAGGTATTATCAGGATCACCACACTGTATACTACATCACCTCAGGAATCAACAGAATATCACTGTCTTTTAGAGTTACAAACATACCATTTTATATTTGAAATATTTACTGATCCACACAAATGGGTTTTCAGAAAGAGAAATTCTCTATTTGTGAAGCAGTTTGCATATTAACCTCACTGCTGCAGAAGTAGCCTGCTACTTTTCTCCCGACTCCACAGTTAATAGTCTGCAAGATTGTGTATTTATATCTCCAATAACAAATCACTTTTGTGTTTATGTATCTCCACCTTGTTATAAAGGACAGTAACACATCTCCATAGTCATGTTTCCACACAATGCATGCCGATTATCCTACCTTTCCAAATATCTCAACTTCTCATCTTCATAAGACAACTCTGTTTATAGGTAGTGATTGACTCCAGTATCCTCAGTTTCTTTTCTAGCATCACTCACAACCCATGAATCCTTTTACATGATAACAAGATGTGACCAGGATTGTTCACATTTGTAAGTCAGTGCCATGCACCACTTTTCCTCTTTAGCTTTATAAAGCTTCCTTGATTAGTAATTTCCTGTATTCTAAATTGTCACATAAAGTTCTCAAACAGTCCCTTGCCACTGAATTGGGCAGATTGTCTATTCTGACTCATTAGAACTTGCCAAAATTCACTGACATCAACATAAAGTAATGTTTATGTTCTCATCTTCATTCTATTTCACCTGCTTTCAACCCAATCAACATTCCCATAAGTCTTAAACACACATTATCTGTTTTATTTCTATGCCTTAATTTTAATACTATCCATGTATTATTTATTTATTTTACATTTGTTAACCAAGTTAGGTTGGCTGAGCTTTTGGCTGATTTTCACCAGATACCTGGGGGGAAAAGCTCCTCAGGACTAGAAAACAATTTATTACATTTTAGTAACATAGTAGTAACAATCAGCTATAGGATCTTACAAGCAGAGACCTGGAGAGAGAAAAAAGCTTGTCAGGCAATTCAATTATACAGAGTATTAACAATTGGCAGACAAGTATGTGAGTTGTTACAAACAAGGTTTTAAACTATTAGCAGAAGAAAATGTGACTAGTTACAATATTATTTAAGCTGCTTACAGCAAAATGAGTTAATAGTTAGGCAGATGCTTATTTAAAGTGTGTAGGATCTAGTTGTATAGGAGTTTGGAAACAAGAAAGGAAAGTAAGAATGGCTAGTAGGAAATGTAGGGGAGGTTGAGTATAGGAAACAGACTAGACAGGTTGGTTGTTTTGAGTCTGTAAGAATTAAGAGTAGTTGGAGGTAGAGGAAGGGAAGTGGTAGAAGAGGCAGGGGAATAGTGTTAGAGATACATTAAGAGTGAGGTGGTGAAATAGGTGAAAGGATGGTGGTTTCAGGGTAGTTGGCTACAGTGGCAAGACCACTTTGTTTTTAGGTATTTCCTTGTGGCTAATTTGAAACTTTTGCTATGCTGCAGGGATTTTATTTAAGGGGAGTTGATTCCAGGATGTAGCTGGGTTATAATTATAGAGAAGGCAGCCTATTTTGGTTTTGGGTTTGTAGATGTCTAATAATTCTTGATTTGAGCTGCGTAGCGTCCTAGCAGGGGAATATTTGGATATGATAGTGGAGAGGCTGGGGCAGAAGGAGGGTAGATAGAGGATAGTATGGATGATTTGTAGTTGGTATAGTTGGAGCAGCTGAGGGAATTCTAGCCAGTCTAGTTGCTGTAGTGCTAAGCAGTGGTGTGACATGTAGGTTTGGTTAGCTGCAAATCTGGTGATCTTATTATAGGTAGCTTCAAGCTTGGAAATAAGTGTAGAATTTAGGTTTGTGAATATGTGGCAGCTGTACAGGAGTGTTGGGAGTAAATAAGCCTGGGAGAGAGCTATTCGGGCAGAGTTAGTTAAGTATTTCTTGCTACGGAAAAGGTGCCCAAGTTTCTGATGAGTTCTTTTTACCAAGTTAGTAATATGGAGATAAACTAAGCTGATCATCTATTGTAGCACCTAGCAATTTAGTACTAGATTCAGCTGAGATGATAGTGTTGTTGCAGAATAAGATGGTAAATGTACTTTTGAGTGTGGTGATGTTTTTAGGGAGGAAGAGTAGGAGCTTAGACTTTTTTGGATTAAGTATTAGTTTGTTATCAGTAAGCCAAGTCTCAATGGTGTGGAAGAATACCTGGGTAGTTGAGCGGAGGTCAGTTGGGTTGTCAGCAATGGTTATAACAGCTGAGTCATCAGCATATTGCACAAGAGATGACTGGGGACAAGAAGAGTAGAGCAAGTTGGTGAAAATATTAAAGAGTAGTGGTCCAAGTATGGACCCTTGGGGGACTCCCGTTTGCACAGTGAGAGGGGGGGATAGTGCAGAGAGCCATTTAACTGATTGCTGGTGGGTAGAGAGATAGCTGGAGAACCAGGAGATAGTAGGGGGAGAGAAATGTAATTTAGTGAGTTTATCTAGAAGGAGTGGGTGAGAGACAGTGTCAAAGGCTTTAGAAAGGTCAAGGAATAGGCATGAGACAAGTTTATTGTTATCACGAGCTAGGGAGACTATATTGATGATTGATGTGAGTGCAATAGTTGTATTATGCTTGGGATGGAAACCATGCTGTGTGGGTGTGAGAAGGTTTTCCTGGCGAAGGTAATGCATTACCTGCTTGTGAATGCATTTCTCTAGGATTTTTGAGAGTGGAGAGAGTATGGCAATTGGTCTGAAGTTGGATATGTCTGAGGAGTTGCCCCCTTTGTGAATGGGTAGAGTAAAGTAATGTATGTCTGGCAAAGATACAATTCAGCCTCTAAATCATGTTCTGATAAAAGCTGTACTTTGCAAAGAGAATGAAAGGGTTGTTTTAGTCAGTTTCCTTACACTTGGCTGAGAGTAAAGTAGATGAGTTTAAACTTGCCAAACTCTGTCTCCTGATGTTCAACTCCCAGATCACTTTTCCTATAAGAAAACACTGCTGCAACTTTTTCTTCCATATTTAACATGGTACCCAACTTTCTGTTGCTTGTCTCTGGATCCTAAATAATGTAATCATATAATTTCCATTTCAACTTCTTCTGGTAAAATATAAATTTATCCATACTACATTTTCATACAGACTGGTACATATTAAAAGCTAATTCTCTTTGAAAATGACCAGTGGCGGCGGGTGGCTTCAAATCAAAGGGGGGCTGTAGGAGACAGTTGAATGGGTGGGACCAATGGGAAGGGTGTGGGCAACTAGAAAGGGGTAGGGCTATGCTAAAAAACTACAAAAACTGGAACTTTAATTAAATATGCTGCCTTGGGTGCCAAACCATCATTATGAGAGTCCAATCAAGACAAATGAAATGTAGAAGAAAAAAGAAGAAAAAATATTTCAATGCATTGGCTACATGACAACTTACTGAATATCTAGATGGAAACAAAAAAGCTGCGAGGCATGAAAAAATAAATTACTTTTTAAAAACATTACAGGAATGCCAGTCAAAAACAAGTATAGAAAAACAAACAGCACTCAACTCAAATCACTTCTCCTTGCACTGCAGTTCTAATTATAATTTATATTCAGCATTATAAAAGTAGCAAGTAACATGCTAAAAGTAGCAATCTCTGTGATACCCCCACTTGTAAAAATGTTTTTTAGCCAAAAAAGACCTGCTGCCTGACAACTATCTACTTGTTTCATGGGGAAAACATGATCAAAGTAAAAAATTAACAGCAAACAAGAAACAAGCGCAGGATAAATTGCTTAAAGGATTACTGCACAGTTTATGGGCCATACATGATAGATTGGTATTCTGTTTAATTTACGGGTAAAGCCTGCAAAGATGACTGCAAGTCTCCAACAAATGTAATGAGCTTTTGAAAATACTGTAATCCTGTCCTTTATTACAAATACTGTCATATACATTTCAATACCTAAGGCTTATACGCAATCTAGTTATGTAAATATTCTCTGCATGGTAACACCAGAAAGGCTTTCAATGTTGGTAATTCTTTAACAGTATGCTTATTAAAGCTTACTTGCATCTTACAATCTCAGGCAAGCTTACCTGATGGTCATTAAAGCATTGCTACTTAAACACAGAGCAACAGGAACTGCAACGACATGCATTTTCTGAATAAGAAGAAGCATAAATCAACAGTATAAAAATATGGCAGAAAACCAGATCATTCTGCAAAACAAGGACAGATGAAAAGCTACTGTAGTACTTGTGTCTACTTTGGATGTGAGGACTCTGCACACTTACTGCATAACTGCTCCTTGCCTTGCTTGAGCACATCCAGAGTCACTATGTGGGGGAGTGGGGTGCAACAAGTATGTCATGTTTTGAAATGTCTCTGGCTGACGGTGATGGCCCTGACACATTTGTCATACCTCTCAACCTCAGAGGGAAAAATCTGGACAAAGCCATAAATAGAAGTGGGACAAAGGCCCAAAACTAAGGACAATTTTTAAATATTGCTCTTATAAACTTAGAAAGATAACAGAATTGTAGGTCTTGCATTAGTATGAATTTTCTGAAGGGTATGAAATCTGAAACTCAAATGTCTGTCATTATTTTCTAACTTCAATCTTTAATGATTTGTCACTAATTTGCCAGAAAACCCCAATTTTATGCAAAACAGATTAAAAATGTGATGTAAAAATATAAAATAGCCACGCAATACTGCTGGGAACCTGTCAAAGAAGGGACACTTTTTAATATTAGTACTTTTAACTTGAGCAGCTGACAAAATAAGAGAATCTGCATGCATTTCTGAAATTACAAGTAATCTAATACTTTGATCATTGCAATTATTAATTGTAAACCCTCCACGTTTTCTTCCAAATTTGTCATTTTGCGAAGAGATTATTATGGGGAGAGCAACATTTTGAGCCAAAATTGGGGACAGTTGAGAGGTTTGGATATACCTAATTCTATAATGCAGAAAATCTGGACAAGGCCAATGTATTGGGGAAACATACAAACAGTACTAAAATTGTTCTTGTATAAACTTAGTTGATAGAACAACAGGCCTTGCTTTAGCATGCATTTTTGTGAAGGGTATGAAGTCTGAAACTCAATGTCTGTCATTATTTAGTGACTTAATTTCTAAATGATTTGCCAGAAAACCACAAATGTTATGAGGAACAAACCAAAAATAAGAAGCAAAAATCTATTTATTCTGCAAACATCTGGACAGTTAAGAGGTATAGTTCAGCCGGGGCTGAGTTTACCGCCCTTCCCCCTCACAAAATTATGGTCAAATTGGGCTTCCCCCATGCAGCTATTCCAATGTCACATTAATTGGCTATTTCGCCCCATTTACCATAAACACCGTAATGTGCATACTGCTTTACTTCTACAATGATTTGGATTTCATTTAAAAGTTTTATTTTACATTTTACAGCACAAACACTAATAGACAGCTGCTAAACAAAGCAATGCAGTTTCACAATGAAAAGAGACTTAGTATTAAAACTTCTCTGCCCTTGAAACTCACATTTACTGAAACAGCATCAAAACCCACATTCAAAGAAAATACATCTGGCCAGTGGCAGATAAAGATTAACTTTGGGATGTCTTCAAATCACAGGCCCCTTGCACAGGAAACATACATGTGTTCTTTGATACACCTTCCTGATTGTATTAAATGATATTAATTGTATAATACAGAACAGTTGTTAATGGGCATTTTAAATTTATTGTTTTTAACATTTTTTGCACTAAATAATGAAACAAAATGCATGTACCAATAATGACAAAACTACCCAGTTCAGAACATTTCCATCGTAAAAGTCTACTCAAACTTCTACAGTCCACCAGTATTAGTAAATATGCATAATCTCTTCAGAAGTGAAAGTCATCTAAATAATTCCACATTAAAAAGATCTGTAACTAATGAAGAGGTTGCTGCTAGCACACAACTTTACATTTCATTATTTCATCAACAAATAAAGCACCTGTTGCTCTTGAGGAATAAATTGCCTATGCTACATTTAAAAATGTAATAAGCTAGTAATATTGCAATAGGGAATGGATGGCAAACTGATAACAGGTTCATCATTACTAGGTATCTCTGCCAAAGAGGACATTCTCAGGACTGCAGTATCCACCCCCTTTAAAAGTACAACACAGTACAGTAATGCATCTATATACTGTGGGAGTAGAACCCACAGTCTTCTACAAAAAAAGCAAGTACACTACGTGTTGTGCTATTAACAACACAAGGATACACAGCATAAGCAGCACTAAACTTCTCTTCAAGCTCTCAGCTCCTTGTAAAATGCACTCGGCACTCAACAGTATCTCTCAACTTTGAAGCACAGGAAATCTGGAAAAAGCCAAAATGTATTGGGGGGGGCCAAAAACTAGGGGCACATTTTAAACATTGCTTGCATAATCTTGGAAAGTTGCTAGAATAAAATGCTGTGTTACCACCATGCATTTCACTGCCAAGTCTTGAATCCAGGACCCTGTACACTACAGTCAAGGCAAGATACCACTATGCCAAATCAGCTGTTTCTTGAAAGACGGGTAGACTGAAACTTAAATGGCTATCATTTAGTGAATTCATTTCTCACCATAACTCTCAGCTTCTTAGTACAAAACACACAGACAAAGCCAATAATGGGGGAATACAGCCCCCCCAAAATAGGGACAAATTTCAAATATTGATCTTAGAAATTGCTAGAATAAAAGGATTTGTGTTACCATGTACTTTCTGAAGAATATGAAGTCTGAAATTCAAATGCCTGCCATTATTTAGTGAATTCAAAATCTAGAATAAACACAGAGTTTATGAGGAACAGAACAACAAAATTTCACAAGTAGTGGATTGTAGGAAATTCAATCTCTTGCTACCTAATCCCAAGGTACAAGGCTTGAGTCTAGCCACCAGGTATATTTCCTGACTTCTTTCTAGCTACTGGGGCATTTCACACACACACACACACACACACACACACACACACACACACACACACACACACACACACACACACACACACACACACACACCTTCCATTAGTATAAACAAGTAGTACCTGGAAAGTTTCAGTCCAAAAACTGCAGCTTCATTAATTCCAGCCAGCCAAGCTCCAGTTTCAAACACAAAAGGCCTGTGAGAGAGCCAAAGTCCTGTCCTTCCTGTGAGAGCAGGCTCCAGCCTGCAGCCATTGCAGGCTGATCCCCTTCCAGTCTATGCAGTTGTAACTGCATAGACTTCTAGGATCTTTGCTGTTGCATGTTGTCTTCCTAATATGGACTGTCTTACAAGCTGTCCGGATTCTGTGCACATGCTCCAGACTGGTTCAGTAGCAGTCCGGACTTGGGAAATGCTGTGAGTGTGCATGTGCGAGTTCCAGACTCATGGCCAGACTTGGGAAATGCTGTGAGTCTCCATGCACAGGTTCTGGGACTCGTATTTGTTTTTATTTATTTATTTATTTTTGTTTTTTTATTCATTTCTTTCTTTTGTACAGCTGGGGGGGGGTGGACTGCGGCCCAATAGCATGAGCCACCCCTGAAAATGACAGACCACTTTCTATGTCCCCAATTACATTTTTGTGTATTGGTGGTGTACTGTCTATACAATATGATGATGGGAGGGGATGTCTATCAAAAGTGATACATTTTAGCATTAGTTTGAGCTGAGGTTTATTACATTAAAAGTCTGCAAAGGGGACTTCCTTCTAGAGGGTTTTGGTGTCAAGGGATGACTTAACAACAATACCCAATTTGCAGTCATCTTCAAACATCGCTAGCCAGAAGTCGTGGTTCTCTGCTTGGAGATCACAGAGGTAAATATCAAAAAGGATAGGTTTCTAACACTGAACCCTGAGATATGATGTAGCACCTGCAACCTACACTGTGTGGGCCCTGTCTTTAAGCTAGTGTACTATTCCTCTTACCACATATGGGTCAGTTTTTAAAGCAATTAGCTTCTGTATCACACCAGTATGGAGAATGGTATTGAAGGTCTTTTGATGAAGTTTACCAGATTTAGTAGACAGGATCTACCCTTCACAAAGCCAAACTGCTGAGGGCCAAAAGATTATTGATACTGTAGTTTATGATGTCAGTTGCAATAAGATTACATGACTTTGCAGATGAGGCTTGTATGGCTGATAGGTCTCTAATTACTTAGGTTGGTTTTAAGGCCAGTCTCATGAAAGGACATCACCACTGCAGTGAGGAACAAAACTAGTAGCTGAAAATAGGTTAAACAGTTTAAGGACTGTGCATACAAAATCATGTTTAGCATTATTAGTAAAGCATTCAGGCATATTGTGAGTTTCCATGGGGAACTATTTTTGGTGTTTGTTATCCCTTTCAGTAAATGATTCTTACAGATAATTGAGGAAGTCAATGCTTTAGATAAAAGTCTCAGGTTGAAACTAGTTCTAATTTTTTTTGTAGGGATACTGGCAATGTCTACTATATCAGTACAGGAGGTGTGATGAATAGGTTTAGAGCAATGTATGGTATTGCTCCTTAGTTTTCTAACATATCTAAAGAAGAATTTATACTTGTCTTTTGGTTTAGAGACCAACCTAAATTCATGGGCTCTTTAGTGGACCTGAAAGTATTTTTTCACTTTTTTTGCAATGATTTTGATATTTCTTTTCCTTGAGAAGAGAGATTTTGGATCTGCTATACAATTTAAAGAGTTGTGTTTGTTCTGGAGTTTATTTATTAAGGCAGACAACCAGAGTGTTTTATATTTGAATTTCTCATGATACTTGGTTCTTTTAGGGACTGCTAACTCTATGCATTTTTTCTAAATGAGTATATATTTACTTGCTGCTGTCTCATGGTCAGTGGTGGTGCAGCCATAAGTGCATTTATTTTGGATATTTTAAAATAGAGTAAGTTCAGGCTGATACTTTTGTAGTCCTTAAATTCAGTGGGGTTTGCTGTAGAGGCTTTTGGGAGTTTAAAGGAAAAGGTCACAAACCTATGGTCAGACTTCACTGGGTAAGGAAATATTAGAGGAGTAGTGCAAGAGACAGCCATGTTTGCAAGAATCAGGTTAAGAAAGCTATTATTTTAGTAGGTTTGTGAACTAACTACTGAAGGGAGTTTTTCTTTATTAAGTCTAGGAATTTTTGAGCATATTCTACATTGGAGCTGTAAGTATTTCATCTTATTGAAGGATGGTTAAAGTCATACAAAATAATGGAGTTTTTGCTAATAAGGAAATCATTTAAAACACTGGGGAATCTTATATGATCATTAGGGTACAAAGAAGGTTTTTTGTAGCAAGCTATTTGTTGATATTTAATCCTATTTAAAGTGATCTGTAGTTCAATGAGTTCAGTCTGGAGGTCCCTATGGATCCCTTTGGAGATAATATGTCCTTTGGCAACCATGGAGACGTCACCATAGTTGCCATTTCACCATAGTTGCCATTGAGTATGAACACGTGAAAAGTACAATACCCAAGCACAGAGGGAATGAAATCTTTACATTTCAACCAAGCTTCAGTAACTGCATAGGCATAGATCAAAGGCATAACTGGATTTAGTAGTGCATGGGCTCCTCTCTGCAATGGCTCCCAATCTTCCAGCTCTTTATTTCAAGATAAAAAAGCCCACTCTTTGTAATGGCACACTAACCTGGTGGCCAGATGCAAGCTCCCTCTCTCCTGCCCCAGTTTTTCAATGCAATAGCAAAAAAAAAGGTCTATGATCTTGTGGCTGGTGCCCCTGAAATGCAGAAGCCAGCCAGATAGCCAGGGCCTGTTTATATATTCTATACTAGCCCTCCTCAGCTGATGGGTAATTAAAAAAATGAAAGGCCTACAATCAGGTACCTTGGGCTCCTGAAATGCAAGAGCCAGTCAGGTCCTATTTCTGCCCCAGACCCTTCTTCATCACATTTTACTTGAGAAAAGAAACAGATATTTGTTTTTCTTAAAATGTAGCAAGCAGTTGCTACAGTTTATACCATGCATGGAGTGCTACAACACTCAGGTTTTGGTTAAAAAAAGAACAAAGCAATTTTTTTTTAAACTGTAGCAAACCACTTGCTACAAATGTAGCAAACAGCTGCTACAGTGTAGACCACACAGTGCAGCTACAGTACTCAAGTTTGACTGCAAATTTAATACTGGTTTTAAAAGACAGTGTGCATTAAAGAGCAATCAGGATTTGTCTTGGATGGCTGATTGCACTCCCTAACACTTTGCACCTGGGGCAGTTGCCCCTTTTTGCCCTTCCCTGTCTATGCTACTGACATAGGTATTTTCCAGATGCAAGACTTCCTCAAGATCAGGCAATTTATTGTTTAGTTGTTTGGTTTTGAGAAGAGCCATTGTATTGCTTTCCAATTTTGAGATAGCTATGTTACATTGGAATATCTGTCAAATGGATTATGCCTAAAACAGGCACTGGGCTGGCAACAAAGGCTTTAGCCAGTTTGTGAAAGCCTTGGAATGAGAGGTGCAAGTCATCTTTAGTGAAGCAAGTTTGATCTTATTCCATGCTGATGAATACTGAGGCTCCATGGAATGATACCAACTATTTCACCAATTACTGAAGCCAATTATATTTTCTTTGTATCTAAGCAACATTCACGGTAAAAGAAGGATTACACTCAGGACCAGTGTGTTTTACCTACATTTCTAACATGCATGGAAAGTTTTGACATGTCTCACTCCATGCTCCTCATGGTTTTACATTTCAAGTTGTTCACTCTGTTATTTACCAGTGCTATGTTACAGTCATAGTTTTCAGGAGATAGGGTCTTTATGGCCCTTGTAATATCAATGATGCATATTGCTAATAAGGAAATCATTTAAAACACTGGGGAATCTTATATGATCATTAGGGTACAAAGAAGGTTTTCTGCAGCAAGCTATTTGTTGATAATTAATCCAATTTAAAGTGATCTGTAGTTCAATGAGTTCAGTCTGGAGGTCCCTATGGATCCCTTTGGAGATAATATGTTCTTTGGCAACCATGGTGACGTCACCATAGTTGCCATTTCACCATAGTTGCCATTGAGTATGAACACGTGAAAAGTACAATACCCAAGCACAGAGGGAATAAAATCTTTACATTTCAACCAAGCCTCAGTAACTGCATAGGCATAGATCAAAGGCATAACTGGATTTAGTAGTGCATGGGCTGCTCTCTGCAGTGGCTCCCAATCTTCCATCTCTTTATTTCAAGATAAAAAAGTCCACTCTTTGTAATGGCACACTAACCTGGTGGCCAGATACAAGCTCCCTCTCTTCTGCCCCAGCTCTTCAATGCAATAGCAAAAAAAAGGTCTATGATCTTGTGGCTGGTGCCCCTGAAATGCAGGAGCCAGCCAGATAGCCAGGGCCTGTTTATATATTCTACACTAGCCCTCCTCAGCTGATGGGTAATTAAAAAAAAGAAAGGCCTACAATCAGGTACCTGGGGCTCCTGAAATGCAGGAGCCAGTCAGGTCCTATTTCTGCCCCAGCCCCTTCTTCATCACATTTTACTTGAGAAAAGAAAAGATACAAATATTTGTTTTTCTTAAAATGTGGCAAGCAGTTGCTACAGTTTATACCTTGCATGGAGTGCTACAACACTCAGGTTTTGGTTAAAAAAAAGAAGCAATTTTTTTCTTAAACTGTAGCAAACCACTTGCTACAAATGTAGCAAACAGATGCTACAGTGTAGACCACACAGTACAGCTACAGTACTCAAGTTTGACTGCAAATTTAATACTGGTTTTAAAAGACAGTATGCATTAAAGAACAATCAGGATTTGTCTTGGATGACTGATTGCACCCCCTAACACTTTGCACCTGGGGCAGTTGCCCCTTTTTGCCCTTCCCTGGCTATGCTACTGACATAGGTATTTTCCAGATGCAAGAATTCCTCAAGATCAGGCAATTTATTGTTTAGTTGTTTGGTTTTGAGAAGAGCCATCATATTGCTTTCCGATTTTGAGATAGATATGTTACATTGGAATATCTGTCAAATGGATTCTGCCTAAAACAGGCACTGGGCTGGCAACAAAGGCTTTAGCCAGTTTGTGAAAGCCTTGGAATGAGAGGTGCAAGTCATCTTTAGTGAAGCAAGTTGGATCTTATCCCGTGTTGATGAATACTGAGGCTCCATGGAATGATACCAACTATTTCACCAATTACTAAAGCCAATTATATTTTCTTTGTATCTAAGTAACATTCAAGGTAAAATAAGGATTACACTCAGGACCAGTGTTTTACCTACGTTTCTAACATGCATGGAAAGTTTTGACGTCTCACTCCATGCTCCTCAGGGTTTTACATTTCAAGTTGTTCACTCTGTTATTTACCAGTGCTATGTTACAGTCATAGTTTTCAGGAGATGGGGTCTTTAGGGCCCTTGTAATATCAGAGATGCTTATTGCTAATAAGGAAATCATTTAAAACACTGGGGAATCTTACATGATCATTAGGGTACAAAGAAGGTTTTCTGCAGCAAGCTATTTGTTGATAATTAATCCAATTTAAAGTGATCTGTAGTTCAATGAGTTCAGTCTGGAGGTCCCTATGGATCTCTTTGGAGATAATATGTTCTTTGGCAACCATGGAGATGTCACCATAGTTGCCATTTCACCATAGTTGCCATTGAGTATGAACACGTGAAAAGTACAATACCCAAGCACAGAGTGAATGAAATCTTTACATTTCAACCAAGCCTCAGTAACTGCATAGGCATAGATCAAAGGCATAACTGGATTTAGTAGTGCATGGGCTCCTCTCTGCAGTGGCTCCCAATCTTCCAGCTCTTTATTTCAAGATAAAAAAAGTCCACTCT
Organism: Protopterus annectens; assembly: GCF_019279795.1. Taxonomy (NCBI): domain Eukaryota; kingdom Metazoa; phylum Chordata; order Ceratodontiformes; family Protopteridae; genus Protopterus; species Protopterus annectens. The sequence goes on along the minus strand of NC_056727.1, from coordinate 1,092,088,472 downwards.
TTGTAATGGCACACTAACCTGGTGGCCAGATACAAGCTCCCTCTCTCCTGCCCCAGTTCTTCAATGCAATAGCAAAAAAAAGGTCAATGATCTTGTGGCTGGTGCCCCTGAAATGCAGGAGCCAGCCAGATAGCCAGGGCCTGTTTATATATTCTACACTAGCCCTTCTCAGCTGATGGGTAATTAAAAAAAAGAAAGGCCTACAATCAGGTACCTGGGGCTCCTGAAATGCAGGAGCCAGTCAGGTCCTATTTCTGCCCCAGCCCCTTCTTCATCACATTTTACTTGAGAAAAGAAAATAAACAAATATTTATTTTTCTTAAAATGTAGCAAGCAGTTGCTACAGTTTATACCATGCATGGAGTGCTACAACACTCAGGTTTTGGTTAAAAAAAGAAAGAAGCAATTTTTTTTTCTTAAGCTGTAGCAAACTACTTGCTACAAATGTAGCAAACAGCTGCTACAGTGTACACCACACAATACAGCTACAGTACTCAAGTTTGACTTCAAATTTAATACTGGTTTTAAAAGACAGTATGCATTAAAGAGCAATCAGGATTTGTCTTGGATGACTGATTGCACCCTCTAACACTTTGCACCTGGGGAAGTTGCCCCTTTTTGCCCTTCCCTGGCTATGCTACTGACATAGGTATTTTCCAGATGGAAGAATTCTTCAAGATCGGGCAATGTATTGTTTAGTTGTTTGGTTTTGAGAAGAGCCATCATATTGCTTTCCGATTTTGAGATAGATATTTTACATTGGAATATCTGTCAAATGGATTCTGCCTAAAACAGGCACTGGGCTAGCAACAAAAGCTTTAGCCAGTTTGTGAAAGCCTTGGAATGAGAGGTGCAAGTCATCTTTAGTGAAGCAAGATGAATCTTATCCCATGCTGATGAATACTGAGGCTCCATGGAATAATACCAACTATTTCACCAATTACTGAAGCCAATTATATTTTCTTTGTATCTAAGCAACATTCAAGGTAAAAGAAGGATTACACTCAGGACCAGTGTTTTACCTACATTTCTAACATGCATGGAAAGTTTTGACATGTCTCACTCCATGCTACTCAGGGTTTTACATTTCAAGGTGTTCACTCTGTTATTTACCAGCACTATGTTACAGTTATAGTTTTCAGGAGATAGGGTCTTTAGGGCCCTTTTAATATCAGAGATGCTGGTGCCTGAAAGTCAGATCACTATAACTTTCTCCTTATCCAGCTGTGTGAGTGAAGAGTTACTGTGGTTTATATCATTTACAAGTTGTTTTGAGAGGAGAGGCCAAGCTTATCCTACTTCTTCTCTATGACCTCCTTTCCCTGACTCATGTTGGTTACTTTAAAATGCTTTCTTGCTTTATTTCATCCACTCATCTGTCTACCTGTCTGTCTGTTTATCTATCTTATTAACAAGGTAAATAGGCTAAAACAGAATGCCATTTCTGGCTAAAACCTGTGCTCCAAATGAGCAACATGGAGAACAATGTAAATATATCAATTTAATAAGTAAGCAGATTGCAATGCAAATAGACAAAAACAGTCATTTTGTACTTAACATTCATGGATGTTGAGGAACCAGTTAAATTTGTCACTTTGGATCCCTGATTCTCAAGCCAGTAAAATGCAAATCTTCAAGCCAATATAGAAAATAATTCTTTCAGACAGATATTTGTACTGCAGTGAAGTCAGACCCATTGACATGTATCAGTTTCTAGCCATGTATTGAAGACACTGACATACTATAGGCAGTCTGGACTCTGGAAAATATTATCAAGTGACTATTTTTGTATTCCTTCTCAGTTTTACAAATTCCTGCTGTGTTGTTCCTCATTATCATGAGACTATTTTCATATTTTCCTAAATTTTACAGTTCTGTGTACTGTTTGTTTTTATATGTACAGCAACATATACTTTTAAAGTCCTAAGGATTTGCTTCTCAATTCTCATAACTACAGAACAGGCACTGAACCTGCTTATTCCTTCTGCCTCCTAATTTTCTATCCCTAAAGATGGAGTGTCCATTCAGAAATTGCTTTATTCGCATTCCATACCACTATTTTGAAGATCTCTTTCCACAGTCTTTGAACAGACTTTCATCCTGTTTCTACATCACTTATCAGATCTCTAATTAAGAAATTAAAACCAACTATTCTAGCAGCTGATATCCTCCCACAACAGTATCTGCAAAAAGCAAAACAGCAGATGCCATAGCGTACCCCATCTCCATCTTGATCAACAGAACCTTATCTGAAACCACCATCCCCTCCATTTGGAAAATATCTCATGTAATACCACTCCATAAAGGAGGCAACTCCTTCGAACTATCAAACTTTAGACCCATAGATATTCTGTCACCATTGGCTAAAATTATGGAGAAGTGTGTCCATAAACAACTTATGCATTATCTTACCCAGAATAAGCTGTTGACTAACTCTCATCATAGTTTTAGGCCACACCATCGTACCGCCTCAGCCTTCTTATCCTTCTCTAACACCATAAACCATAAGCAAAATAATAGCAAGCTTTCCTCAGTCCTCTTTTTAGATCTCTCCAAGGCCTTCGATATGGTCAACCATCAAATACTCATGCACACCCTTAAGGCATTCTCACAAATAACCGTGCACTTCAATGGTTCCAATCTTACCTGTGTGGTAGACAAAACTACTTACCCATCAGCCTAGGTGTCCCCCAGGGCTCCATACTAGGACCCTTTTTTTTCTCTCTCTTTATTAATGACCTTTCCACTATCATCCAAAATGCTACCTGTATCCAATATACGGATGACTCCACATTGATTTGTTCAGCTACCTCCCTGACAGATCTAATGACATTAACCCAGAATACTTTCAATATAGTTGAAAACTGTCTCTCTAACCATCAGCTGATATTAAACCCTAAGAAAACAAAGTTACTTTTTTTCTCCCCCACTTGTAAGCCTTCCTCACTACTGTTTACCATAAAATCTAATAATGGCGCCATTATCTCCCCAGATGTACGAACCAAACTCTTAGGCATCACAATAGACAACACCCTCAAATTTGATATCCATGTGAATCAAACTATCAAAAACATTAACAAAACACTTTGCTCCCTCTATAAGATCAAACCTTTCCTTACTCCATTTGCTAGGACTGCTATTGTTCATTCCCATCTACTCTCCACTCTTCGCTATGCCTCCCCTCTACTCACTAATTTGAATAAATCTGCTCTTATCAAACAACTCTCCAGCTGTTATAAGCATATTGCTAGATTTGCAACAGGCATGGCCTACAGGACCCACCACTGTCACAACCTAACTCTTCTGGGGTGGCTAGAATGGCCTAGCCTACTTCAGTACAACCAGCTTATAATTGCCCGTAAAGTTCTCAACCACCCTGATAATACACCTGCACTTAAAAATATCATCAACCCTTATAGCAACCTGAGGTCACTTCGCCCTTCTAATGAACTACTGGTTCAAACATCCAAAATCAACAACTCTGCTGGGGACTCTCTGTTTGTTAACTCTGTTGGCAAAACTTGCAACTCTCTTCCTGCTGATCTTACTCTTGAACCCTCTCATACTCAGTTCAAAAAAAGCCTCAAGCTGTACTTTAAAACTCAGTGGCTATGTCCTTGTTCAAAACCCGACTAGATCCTCCTCTATAGTCTGTAATCATGTTACACTGCCTCGTCAATTTGTCATCACTGTTTTAAAAATGTATGATTACATTACCTGCTTGTTCAACTGGAGCATGTAAACTGTGTGCAACTTGTTTTTACTGTATGTTCTACCTTGAAGGTTTTCTCTCCGGGCCTCTGCTGAAAATGGACATGTATCCAGTTGTACAATCCCGGTCAACAAATATAAAATAAATAAATGATCTATTTTATGGAGATTCCCAGCATTTTCTTTACAGTCCATTTAGAAATAATAATTCCTAGTCTTGTCAATATTTAGCATTTTGTAAATGCTTGATTTTTTTTTTCTTAAAGCAGAAAACATTCTGTTTTAGGTTACACTTACTATTGCCAAATGTGGTAATGGTTAGGATAAATAAAATTAAACAGATGTTTTATAATATGTATGAAGATGAGTTTGTTATGCTGTGTAGCACAGGAGTTGATCTAGACATGTACCAGAGTACAAAATGTGACCGAGTACAAATGCATTCCTTATACCAGCAATTTCCTCTTGGCCTTACATCACATGGATCAAACAGGCAAAGCTTTAAGGATAGAATTATAAACTCATGGCTCTAAAAACTGCTATTATGGAGTATGTGTGCCACTCCTGGGGATTGAAATACACATTTTACTACATAAGAATCAAATATATTTTTAAAGTCCCCCAAATTCAGATCCTTTTTAACAAGTCTGGCAGCCTATACATGAAAAAATGTATTTTTATACTGTGATTAAGTGCCTTTATTTTTAATAATACGTCTTCATTCCTTGTGCTGTTACCATGGAATTCAAAAACATTTTTCATGCTACAGTATGTGAGTTTGCATGAAGAGCGGACATGCATAGGGTGAAAGCAATTCACAGTCACACTGAGCCTAAGCAAAAAAACTAAAGTAAAGCTATAAACTGCATAACATGCAAATGGTGGTATAATGACATGGTAATGAGCAACCATTATTAAACTGAGTGCATGAGTGCACTTATGAATACAAATGAGAGTAAACGACATGGGGGGAGTGATTCAGAGGTATGTGATATGCATATGTGCGTGTGTGTGTGTGTGTGTGTGTGTGTGTGTGTGTGTGTGTGTGTGTGTGTGTGTGTGTGTGTGTGTGAGTGTTTGTGTACTATATATCTATATCTATCTATCTATCTATCTATCTATCTATCTATCTATCTATCTATAGTACCAAAAGAATCTAGCTTCAGTTTTAATAACCACAGTAAAATCCTGCAATTAAAATAGGTATATCTTTATTATGCATGGAGTAGTTGTTGCACTACTAAAGCTGTATATGTAACAGTCATTACTCGCTGACGGTGGTCATAGTGTTGCGCATTGTCACACTTGGCAGAGCCATGTCATCCAACTGAGCTTAAAATTTCAATTTCTTCATGATACTGAAATTGTGGACTGATGCCATGTGGACAGAGGCACCATGTAGTAATTGGTTGAGATGTGTCTCCCTCATGCTCTGGCATGTGGGATGTATGGTTCACCTATCCCTGAGGATACCAAAGTATTTGTGGCTTTGACAACAGAAGCTGCAGAGACCTTTCTGTAATCATCAGGGGATGCAGTAGGTATATACCAGGCATCTGCCTCAAGGATTCTCCTCCAGTTACTCAGTGCCATGCAAAAATATGTGTGGAGGACATATTTGGTTTCCATGTATTGCAGAAGGTAAAGTTAATACCATGTGGACTTTTTATGACATAGCACATTTTCCTGCGATACTGGAGCCATAGACTAAATGCATGTTGTAATAAAGACCCCCACTTGTGAGGCAGTGAAAAAGGTACAGCAAGGGTTTCCACTCTGTCAGCTGCAGGTAGCCTTATAATGCCAGGGTGTAATGTGTCTGCATGTTACTCAGGTAATGCTCACAGCTCCCACATGTGGCATACATGCAACATATTGGGTTTAGTTTGTATTGGGTGATTTTACTCAGGGCCATCTTATTGGAAATGCTGCATATTCTCTGGAGCTATGGTTAATGACAACTATCAGAAATCTTTACACCATTGCAGACAATGGCTGCAACAATTTGGATAAAAGAAATATAACTTCTTCAACATTACGTGTGCTAAAGCTTGGAGATATTCTGAACCTGATAAGTCCACTAGGCAGGAAATTGCCAGCCTATAAGTGCACATTAGTTCATTGTGGAGTGACTGGCTTATTATACAAGCTCATAAATATATGAAAAGGCAGGTACTATATATAACTGAGTTGACTGAAATGAATAACTTAAATGTACTCTTTGTAACACCTTTATTGAGTTATCACTTAAGACACAGGCAAACATACATTTATATAAAAAGAGAAAATATGTTATCATGTTCCCAGTTTCAAACATTATACATTGCATAAATTCTTTTTTCACGATTATCATCAGTCCAGCATTATATAAATTGCTCAATTCCTTTATTCCCTTAAACATCACTCCTTTTCCAAAACATTATTCTGCATGTATTGTTCCAACAATTTCCATTTTTCTACGTCATTTGCTTATTCTCTTTTCTAAAGATCCCACTTCCAGTTCTTTTATCTCTGTTACAATACAGTTGGTTTAGACTTTGATTTCTATTTTCTAGTAATTGCTTTTTTAGCAGCCACTATTAAGTGAAATCTTACCATCACCTTCAGTGAATGACTATTGTTTTACAAAAGCATTGCAGTTTAACACTTGGCTCAAGCAACTATGTGCAACATATTCTCTACAGTTAGTAACTTATTGGGAGGAATTTAAAATGATCATAGAATGTTTGGCAAAACATGAATTTCATCTAAATCCATATGGTGCCCTGTTTGTCTTTAGTAAACTAAAGGATAAACTCAAGCCTTTTTAGAAGTAAATCAAAATCAGGCAATGGTGGACTTAATACTTTTAATAAAAATATACTTCTGCAATGCAATATATCTTAATAATAAAACACGTTATTACAATAGTTGAAGTAGGAGATAGCTGTGAATTAGTGTTCCCAGGTTATACCAGGTATGAACATCTCAAAGAAGCGAGGGATAGAGTCACTATTCTTCTTATTGAGATGATTGTAGCCTAACTTAATTTTAAAAGACATTGCAAATAAGAATTGTTTTTGTAGATCTGAAAGGTAGGTCATATAAGGAATATACCAGGTTTACAGTTTCCTACAGGAAAGTATCATTGGAAAATTAACAAGAACTATTTACAGTGTCTAAGTAAATGTTTAGACTGTAATAATATGGCTCTGCCCTATCACAAACCTATTTCATTGTAAAATGTGTTTGGTTTGTTGATGACCTACTTCTGCTGTCTGGATGCATCTGGGGGTGATTTGCAGTATGACCCTGTCACATGCAGCAAGATATTCTCAGTATGTGCTAATGTTACATAACATCACTATAACACCACTACATGAAAACATTTACAATAGGCCAGTCACATTCAGGAAGAGGAAGTCTCAGACTCAGCAATGGAGGTCACGCCTGATGAAGTCTTGTGAAGGAGCTGGCTGTAGGTAAGACTGTACTACGCAAAGGCAGATATAATGTGCTATAAGTAGTGACTAACAAGTAGTGTCTGGTTTATGACTATGGGCCAGAATAAAGTATTGTACAGAAAAAAAGTGAATGCGTGCACACCTATACCCAGGCTTTGCTATTTCATGCATAGAGTGGCTACACTGCATTAGACATAGGCTACCAAAGTAACAGTGTACAGAGGGCAAGGCACAGTTACCATCATATTCACAGGTGGTAAGGGCTACAGTAACAAGTGCTGTCAATAGACGATTGTGCGTATTGGTGTATATGAACATAATTTTGGGCTGCAGGTATTAGACCAGTGGTTAAGACAGGGGTACGCTGGTTAGGGAGGGGACGCAGGCACTGTGTGCATTGCTGTGTGTGTGTGTGTGTGTGTGTGTGTGTGTGTGTGTGTGTGTGTGTGTGTGTGTGTGTGTGTGTGTGCTTGTGGAGGTGGGTCCTGTGGAATTCTGATTTTGTGAGTGCTGGGACATAGCCTCAGAAGATGTTGTGGCACTGTGGTGGGATGAGATAGGTCCAGGGCACCCACAGGAAATGTGTGAGCAGATCATGCATGCAGACATCCACAGGAGTGCCCCCTCCTGAGATGGTCACAGGTATGATCCAGACATTGCGAAAATGATAGAGTACTCTGTGAATGTGAGGGATGACCCATGTCATGGGTCATATCAGCATAGGTCCACCTCACAATATACTTCTAGCGATAATAGGAAGTAGATTGAATATTGTGGCACTATGTGCACCTCACTGTGGCCTCATCCTTCTGTAACAGCTCTCACTACTGGGGATATAGGTAGACTGACAACAGGAAATGCATCTGCCATGATGTCTGCCTGTAAAGTGATACCTGCTTCATGCAAACTCCCTGCACCATATGGCCATGAATTTGTAAATATAGCCTGTACTCTCTCAGAGGTAATCATAAAAATCTTATATAACTCCTAGCAGCTCAGCAAAGACTATGGTGACATTAGGATGTCCTTGTATTATGGCACTGCACATATGCTTGGTTGTGCCCTCTGATACAGCTAGCACAGGTGCTAGATGGTACCCATGGCATGCCTGGCCAATAACACAATGTCCACCAGTGTCTTCCACTTGCTCAGTGGAGTTTGTGACAACCAAGAGAGGAGTGCACTGCAGGGGAAGTCACTCTCTTCCCCAGTAGGTATGTCTGTGACATGCTGTTTTTGTGTGCATGTGTGTGTGTGTGTGTGTGTGTGTGTGTGTGTGTGTGTGTGTGTGTGTGTGTGTGTGTGTGTGTGAGTATGGGATGAATTCCTCAGGAACACAAGCTATATGCACAGAATGGGGTAATGATATGGACACCCCATTGCCCTTGTCCAGCACCAGCACTGACAACGCAATGAACACTGTTCATGCAGTAGGAAGTGGTCTGGTCTACCTGAGTTGGAAAATCATGGAAAAAAGTTCTAAGCTCATTTTCACAGAACTCTGCAGTCTTGCCTGTGTTTCAAGAGGTGTTTCCTCTGAATCCAGTGCCATGCTGGAAAAGAAAAGTTGTTAAACTGAAATATGACACTTGTTTTTCACTGTTTAAGTGATTGCTACTCGTATTTTACAATCTTCTATGCATTTAAAGTGTATTTCAGCTGCAGATCACCTTTTCTCTTTACTGTGTGGTACTTGAACTGTTTTGTCTTGTAATCACTTTATAGAGGGGTGATTTAGTTAGGAATAAGTTGTTTGTTGCTACAATGCACTTGAGGGTCCTTTTTTGCTGTGCTTTTACATTAAGAGGACTAAAGTCCTCTATCTTGTTACAAAGGTATTTGTCTGGTTTATCTGAGCTGGGGAGTACTCCAGAGAAGCTGAAAGTGTAGTTGTGTATTGGTCAGAGGGCTCAGGAATTAGATTTCTCTTTCATTTCTGCTTCTATAAATTAAGCATGTTTGCACAGAGCTGCTCATCACTCAGCAGTGGTTGGCAGTATTCTGTACGGACATAAGCATCTGGACAGTCAATTGTACCTATAAAAATAGTATTAGGATGTTTACCTACAATTTAATGATGCATTACACAGAATTAAGCTCAGAGCAGCTAGCCTGCACATCAGATAACACTAATAACATATCCTAGCACTATTTAATACCATATCTTAGTACTAATCAGCTCTAGTCCCTAGTTCTAGAGACCACTCTAGGAGGCCACTGTAAAACCGAGACCTCAAACCCTAATAACCCACCTTAATACATGCCGAACACCATGGATATGCAGTTTCCAAATGTCCCCATAGCCAGCTTGGTAGATGCAGGCATCCTGAGACAATGTAGCAATTGTCTCATGTTCACAGACAACCTTTTAAGAGTTAAAGAAACCAATACAGCATTTGAGAGATGTACATGCACAATTACCTTGGAGGCAAAAATCTTGAATACAAACAAGTTTGTCAAGAACACACACATACACACACACACACACACACACACACACACACACACACACACACACACACACACACACACACACACACACACACACTCATACACACACACACACACACACACACACACTCTCATACACACACACACACACACACACACACACACACACACACACACACACACCACATCCACTACACATAGAGTCCGGATACATAGAGTAGCTTATGCTGAGGCATTAAAATGCAATCTCCCCAAACCTCAAAAGACCTCCTAAGCTTGCAAACAGCAACGTCTTTCATCAGCAGTCTCTGAAAGCATACGCCAAAAGCAGCACCAAATGGTGCACATAAGCCTACATGTAATGGACCCCTGAGAACTAATCCCATAAGTAAGCAAACAATTTAACCAGGACTCTTGTCATAGAGGACTCCATTGTATGACTCACAGATGCCCTGCTCACCAACTGGACAAGAAGAAGGTTATGGTCATTTGCTTATCTGGAGCCAGGAACTGCCAGGTTACACATGCACTCAAATCATTGCACTGCATGTACCAGTATCTGAGACATACCTCTTTGGACTATATGAAAAAAGACATTACGGACATCTCTGAATATGTGTCTCAGACTAGTATGTGCCTTGCATTGAGCAGCATTCTACCCTCAGCAAGGATGATGCCACAGTATGAGCAAAAAATAATTGACTTGGCTTAGTTTTTTTGTGTCACTCCAGGGGATTCAATAACTATCAACCTGGGAGGATATGCTTAACATAACGTGTTGCTTTGCTAAAGATGGCCTACACCTGCCTTTCCCATTAGCTTCTGAATTTTGGCAAAACCTTATCCACCCCCTTAGAGCCTTTCTAAGGCAATGCCAAAGTAAAAAAAAACTATCAACATAGCAAATAAAACCTAAAAGTATCTAAACGTGTTACTGCTCAGTGCTAGGAGCCTTGACAGGAAACTCCACACCCTACAAACTCTCCACATGGAGAATATAGACATCTGAGCCAGTACCAGGATGTGGTTTAAAGCCATAGAAAGTACTCCAGCAGTGCAAGGGTATAGTGCCTTCCACACATTTAGATCATCAGAAACACAGACAAGGATGAAAGGTGGATGTGTCTCAATCTACATTAGCAACAAGTATACCTCAAAGATGGTTAAACAGGATGATACCTTGGAGTTCATAAACATGCAAATAAACCTAAATAGTATCTCTTAACATATCTTGGCAGGCTATAGGTCCTCATCTATGCCACAAGAATCCTACAACTCTTATCTAGACCTACTGGATGCACTCTCCATCCAACCAGTCTATTCATGGGAGAATTTAACTATGTCTCTATAGACTGTGAAAAATACATTGCCTCTAACTTGCAGGGACAATGTTTTCTGGACTTTATTAACAGAAATGTTAGTGCACACTTTAACCAGAGGTTCAAACATACTGACCTAGTTCTCACCAATATGGGAAAGCAATGTACCCACCCTCTGTCCCATCCTCACTGATGAGGTTGGATCACAAAGCTGTCACATTTGAAATAAAAAACAACTTAGAAAAGCCAGAAAAACTTGTTACACTTAGGAACTAAGCAAGCTACAGTTTGTCAAAATTCGGTGGCCTCCCTAACCCAGATTTCACAACATTTTATTCAGAATTATTCAAAGAAATGCTGTACAAGCATGTGAATAACTGCATAGAGGCTGCCGTACATACCAAAGTAAGATTAAAACAAATCACACAGGTGGAATCCTAATCCTAAAATGGTATATAACAAAAGGAAAAAGGTCATTACCAAAGTCAGAAAGAGCAACTGTTATCTTGACAAGAGCTCACTAATTAAACAGGAAACCAAGAATTCTAATTAAATCCAACAAAGTGAATTACAAGAGCAAGATAGCTTCTCATGCTAAAGACAACCACATGACTTTCTACAGCTATGTCCAAAACCTCAATGGTGACATGCAATAGTGTGCAGAACTAGTAGTAAATGGTACCACTTCCACTGAGCAGAGTGACATAGCGAATCTGCTGGCCGACAAATTCAACTCAAACTTTACCCCCCACTCTCCCCCCTGCCTCCCCACTTGAAATTCCTGACATAATAACCCCCCAACTATCAGCAGGGAGCAGGTTGTAGTGGTGTTCACTAATGCTAAAAACACAGCCTCAGTGGGGCCCAAAAATATCCTAGGTTGCCTCCTAAATAGCCTGAAACATGATCTATCAGGACCACTTGGGCCACTTTTCAACTACAGTCTCAATATAGAGTTATCTCCCTTCATAAGGGTGGACCATAAACTGACCCCAGAAACCAGACCCATTAGTTTGACTAATCTTATATGCAAAGTCATGGAACGAATTAGAATGGAAATGATCAACAAAGACACTGGCAACCTAAATACACTGAACCGATCCCACTTGGGTTTATTAAAGGAAGGTCTTGCCTACTTAATCTGGCAGACTTCTTTAAAAAGGTAACCAAGGCAATGGATGAAGGCAAAACTGTGCATACTGCCTACCTAAACCTGGCTGAGACATTCAATACAATACCTCACTCAGGTACTGTGGACAAACTCACTCAACTAGGCATAAATTCCTACATAACCTTGCTAGATTGCCAGCTGGCTCACAGATAAAAAACAAAAAGTCAGGATTGGTGAGACCAACTACACCAAGAGGCAGATCACCAGCAGAATACCACAAGGCTCCATGCTGGGCCCATTTCCATTTGGCATCTACTTCTCAGATGTTAAGGCTAGTGTCAAAGGCCTCTGACTCACCAAGTTTGCAGGTGACTGTAAATTGGGAACTGTCATCGATTCCATGGCATCGACATTCTACAAGAGGATCTAACACAAACAAATGACTGATGCAAAAGCCACAGATTAAAACTCAATGCCAAGAAATACATTATAGTGCCTTTTGGGATAAAGTCCACCCAGGTTAATTACTTCATTGATAAGACACCCCTAAGAGCTGACTCAGTAGTTAGGGATCTGGAAACATATGTAGCCAGTAATCTGGGCTTTGACCAAGATGTAGCCAAGGTAGTTAGAAAATTATTCTGTGTTATCCAAATTATAAGTAAGTGTATGGCATCAAGGTCCAAGGAAGTTATAGTACCACTCTACTCAACCTTACCAGACCCATTATTGAGTACAGTGCCCCGTTTGGCATGCATCTGACTAGGCATATGAAACAGCTGGAACACTCCTCGAGGTTCCCCACCAATAGAATCCAGGGTATTAACTCATACAGATTACCTAAGTGTCCTGCCTCTATACTCAGTGTCCTAAAGATTGTTGAGAAATGATCTGTGCTTAGTATATAAGGCATCCTTATGTCCAGCTCTGATGGAGCTTTTACACACTGCAAAATGAGCAGCATCAGAACACTAGATCCAGGGATTTGAACTTTGCTTGTGACATAAATAGAACATGCTGGTGAGACTGATATATGTCTCAAAGGATCGCCATGCTCTGGAATAGGCTCCACATTCACATGAAGCAGAGTACATCCCTAACCCTATTCAGTTGTAGCCTTAACCATTCAATGGAATATCATACATTCATCCCTGGGATAGCCCCTGTGGCTGTCTAGACAGAATCCAATAGTAAACATTCCCTAACTAACACTAGATGGGAAATCATAAATTCACCCCTGGGCTGCCTCCATGTCGATTATAGACAGAGGCTTACAGTAAACATTCCATAATTAACATACCCCCCACATAACCTTTTAGAAACCTCCTAGCTAGCATACCCTTCTTAACTAACATACCCTCCAATTAAGATGCACATGTTACAAGGGGCTGCAAATGAGTTGAGTTGGGTTGAGCGCCTAGGCTTATAAAGGCTCTGGTGGTCATTAACCTAACATATACCTATGATCGTATGCCAGATTTTGGCTGCCATCTTCATCAGAGCCACACACATCCCCATCAGAACGATGAAACAAGTTACCCACACTAAGTAAGCCCCACTGTCACCAATACCTTAATTTCTTATGAATTAATAAATAGTAACTAATACAGTGGTTTGGCAGAGTAATATATAGCATACCTTGTGCTGGTATTATCTGCATATGGAGTCCTGATGTTTAGATGAAAATATGTGATTATAGCTGTAAACTAAAAAATGATCATGAAATATAACTTGATTTTCACCCCAAAAAATGACACAGTAAGTACTTTCATCCATTTTGGACTTCTTCAGATTGTGACAACAACAAACTCTTACCTTTTTTAATAATATACAAGTGACATGATACATTATGATATACCAGCTGATAAACAATTAGTAAAAGAAGGCACAATGTTTATTTTAAAATTTACATTTTTGTTTAAACCAGATTCTCTGCAAGCATTTAATTTAATCTGCCATGCATATTCTTTCCAGTTTAATAAATCCTCTATGGCATTTTTCACATATAAAGAACTAACAGTTTCTAAAACAGCAGATTTGAAAATAGCATTTGTGTATATCAACATATCTTTGAATATATTATTTTTATCATTCTTGGTAGTAATAGTATACGGGCATTCATATATATATATATATATATATATATATATATATATATATATATATACACACACACACACTCACACACACACACACACACACACATATATATATATATATATATATATATATACACACACACACACACACACACACACACACACACACACACACACACACACACACACACACACACACATATATATATATATATATATACACACACACACACACACACACACACACACACACACACACACACATATATATATATACACACACACACACACACACACACACACACACACATATATATATATATATATATATATATATATATATATATATATATATAGATAGATATGAACATTGCTACAACCTTCTAGATATGATACATATATAAAAGGATAAGCAAACATCAGAGGGACTGCAGCAATATATTTCAGGAACAAATATCATTATATACTTGGAGTGTTCACATCCTTGAGTAATGTGATCTGTGTTGCCCTCTGTGTCCTGACATCTCACTTGCGCCTATGGCCTGCCTTAGCTACCAGTTTTATTAATATCATTAATCATCCTACAAGGCATGGTTGTGAAACAGCCAGTCTGATTTCTTCATGGACAATCATCTGCTGACTTTGGTGACAATTTTTTTAGCATGATCTCTTTGTCTGCATGGGGGAATTTGCATTTACCTTGCTTCTCACATTCAGGCACACTGCTGTGATATGGAAGAAAAAATATGTGTGAATGCATACACATCCATACCTGGCATATGCCTATACTACTATAAACTATAGGGTGCCTGTGTAACATGAAATTTGTGGTCTTACTCTAACTTTGCAACAAGTATCACATGTACATCGAATAACCATGGACCGGTGCGGAACATTGCCTCTTCTCTGACATAATCCTCCCAAAAAAAAAAGCCATAAACAAAAAGGGACCAATTTCAAATATGGAAGCCATGTGGGGACTACCTGCAGTAGCCTCTGACAGTATTCGATTGTTCAGTAAGATTTACACCTGACACTGGATGAACATACACAGGCATGTGTATCATACAATTAATGATGGATATATTTGTACTACATGTACGGAATAGTACAGCACAATGACATACTGACTGGGCCTCCTGTCAAGGGCAGAGATACCTCCAAGAGACAACATATGAATGTGTCTGCTTATGCTGTACCATGTATTATGCAACTACATGAACGTAAGTATATGCAGGGCCTACATGAGTGCTGCTTGATGCACACTGCTTACAATTCTTTACTGAGCCTATACAAACACTCTACTACTCCACCAAGCATTACAAAAATGAAGCACATATGTAAACACTCATGTCATACTATCAGAGAAAGTTACTTTCCTCTGAGGTACACATCAGCAAGTAAATCAAATACTGCTATGTGCATAATACAGTTACCCCTCCTCAAAAAACAGCAAAAAAAACAAGAACAATATAGCATAAAGCGGTACAGAGTATAGCAAATGCAGTGGGGTTAAAAAGCTTTACATGCCCTAAAACAATAGTCATAACAGAAAACCTGGTAGATCTCTGTGCCTCTATTACAGCTATACCTGGATTCTGTTTATACACAAGTAGAATATTACGTGCATTGCAGAGTGCAGTTCATCGGTCTATTGAACAAGAACAGTTATCCTGAATGGCACTTTATCCCACAAAAGAATAAAAAAATCCCCACAACTGTCTACATGAATGTACCTTTAAGCTACAACATAAACATTTAACATTATCATGCTTTCAGTGAATTCATTAAGCAAGTATATATTGCCACAGTACTGGGTAATGTCAACTTTTGGGATAAACACTTACCTTTCAAACAAATAAGCTTCAGTAAAATCACTGCCCTGTGTATTTTCCACAAGGTTAGGGAGTTGCTGCATTGCAATCTTTTGTACAGTGATTAGGTCTATGGTGGCCAAGGGGGTTTATATCATGAAATTTCAAAGCTAATAGAATGACAGTTATGGTAATGAGGCAGCAGCTAATAAATGCTTCTGAATCTCTATTTTTTTTTTATTTATTCTGGCTATGACCACAGCCAAGCTAAGAGGCTCGTTCACATATGTGTACTCGTAGGACCACTTCTGAAACACCTTCAGCATGTGTGGGCAGGTCAATAACTCCTGTGATGGAAAAACAGAGCAATATTGTAGACTATAGCAGCACAATAGAGCAAAACTATCATTGTTGTTAGAAAACATGCAGCTAGTAGAGGCATTCAATGTCACTGTTCATAGCCAAACATCTTAATGCCATACCTTCAATCTGTATACTAGACAATGGCAGCACTGCTTTTGGATGCTTTAACAAGCTGCCCAATATTATGCGTCACAGGCAGCAAAAGTAATCATGGGTGACCATGAAAGGCTTACCATAGTTTTCTTCTGGAATTCAATCTGGTGAATAGACATGGCATCCAGTTACACTGAGGTTGGCAGGGCTTCCCAATGGTGCAGCAAATAAAGTAAAATATTTTTGTATTTGCTGCAAAAAGGCCAGCAGGAGTGCCTGATTGGACACTCTTATGAGAGGCTTCATTATAAAGTGGATGCCTGGTACAGTCTTGCCAGGGTGGTATCTGTGCAGATAGCATACTTCTGCTGCAGTAAACAGTTTTGTCACCACTACAGTGACTTGAGGAGGTGCCATCCTGACCTCTTTAGCTAGTGGGAAGAAGTCAAACCAAAAGCACCTGAGATATATTGCATGTACTTCTTCTTGACTGCTCATTAAATTGTATTATATTATATATCTATCTATATATATATCTATCTATATATCTATATATCTATCTATATTTATATCTATCTATCTATATATATATATATATATATATATATATATATATATATATATATATATATATATATATAATTGGGCATGTAATTTATGATTCCTTTTTTTTTAATTTTTTGTTTAGTAGCTTAGAATGCTATTATGGAGACTATCTCTGCTCTGTTTTTGGATCTCCAAAGCATTCAACATTGTGTCACATACACTACTCTTGAACAAGCTGTCTAACTGGGGACTCACCCCTTCCACTCTTAAATTGTTCCATAGCTACTTGCATGATCAAAAGTAACAGTAAAAGGGTCCAGTGTCACTTCCCCCTTCCTTCAAAACCGCACTGGAGTTCCACAAGGATCCATCTTAGGACCCACACTCTTTAATATATTCACCAATAAATTAAGCTTGGCCTGCAGTATTGGAACACTTATACAATATGCAGATGATTCCAGTATAATCTGCACCTCCAGCACACTAACCCAACTACTCTCTGATACACAGCAAACCTTCTCTGATGTTGAATCCTCACTAAAAGCCAACTATTCCTTAACCAAAAAAAGTAAGTTACTTATTTTCCAACAAACAAACAGCACAACTGAGGTGAACGTCTTCAAAATACACTCTGCTGACAATACCACTGTTGAAATAGTCCATTAAACAAAGCAAAGTATAGTTGTGTGCACTTACCATAAATTTAGATGTTCGAGTGTATTCATTGTTGCAGTCATAACACTTGGGTTATCCTGCCAGGGGTAGCCCTCAGTCAACCAGAATACCAGAGGCTTAGTATTTCTGCATAAGTTGCTGTCACTTCAGGACTGACATCAGGTTGTCAGTGGTATAAACACTGGCAGCCAATGCCATTACATCAGCTTTTCTTGTCCCAAATGTCCGGAGCCCCCAAATAGGGAACTAAGTTATGGTGGAAAAAACCCACCAGTAAAAAGTAAATACCAATAGCCCTGTAAGGAGTGAGGAACACAGAGAAAGAGAGAGAGAGAGAGAGAGAGACAAGGGGACTGGAGGGTGGGAAACCAGGAATGCAACAGTGAATACGCTAGAACATCTACATTTATGGTAAGTGTAGACAACTGTACTAAGTTCTTCATGTTTCACTGTTGCAGTCATCACACACGGGTTGATTCCCAAAGCTGAAGAATGGGTGGAGGCAGTCAGGAAGAGTTGGGGCTGGCTAGTAAGCCCTGCAGGACTGCGGTTGCAGAACCCACTCTAGATTTAGAAAAGATAGACAGGTGGTAATGCTTGGTGAAGGTATGAACAGAACTCCAAGTTGCAGCTTCCAGAATGTCCCTGGTAGGGATTCCTCTGAGAAAGGCTGTAGAGGTTGAAGTTGCCCTAGTGGAATGTGCTCTGATTCCCTGAGGGGTGGTTTCCCATGGTGTTTGTAACATAAATGGATACAGTGTGGTATCCATTTGGAGATGGTTTGTTTTGATATAGCCTTGCCCTCAGCCCCTGGTGCAAAGATGAGTAGTAACTGGTCAGACTTCCTAAATGGCTTAGTCCTATCAAGGTAGAATCTGAGCTGTCTGTGCACATCTATAGAGTGCAGGATCCTTTCCCCCTTATTTTGAGGATTAGGAAAAAAGGTGGGAAAATGGATAGATTGGTGGAGAGCCACACTGGACACCACTTTAGGCATGAAAGTTGGGTTAGTCCTGAGGGGGACCCTGTCAGCATGAAAAATGATGAAGGGTTCCACAGCCAGAAGTGCTTGTAACTCAGTCTTCTAGCTGACGTGATGGCTAGAAGCAAGGCTGTTTTCCAAGAGAGGAATTTTAACTCTGCTGATGCTGCAGGCTCAAAGGGGGGTAGTGTGAGCTTTTCCAACACAAAGTTAAGGTCACAAGCAGGGGTGGGGGCTCTCCTTGGTGGCCTTAAGTTGTTAGCCCCTCTCAGGAACTGCTTGATGAGAGGGTGTGAAAAGAGAGGTGGCTCAGTGCTGCAATGAGTAGAGATGGCAGAAGCATGGATCTTAATGGAAGAGAAGGATAGGCCCCTGTGGAGTAGGTCTGCTAGGTAATCCAGGATGAGAGGTAAAGAAGGCTGTGCTGGATCTGCTCCTTTAGTCTGGATCCAGGAACAATACCTTTTCCACTTGTCAGCATAGGATTTTCTAGTACTGGGTCATCTGGCTTCATGTATGACATCCAGTACCTGCTTGCTTAGGCTGGCCACTGGAGGAGAAGTCGAGGAATAAGCCAGGCTGCAAGATTCATGGTCTGCAATTGCTGATGCAGGAACTGTCCCTCCTGCTGAGTCAGGAGAGTTGGGATCTGGGGGAGGTGCCATGGAGGCAATGGTGACAGACTGCGGAGTAGTGGATACCAGTGTTGGCATGGCCAGTCTGGGGCAATCAGGATTGCCCTTGGTCTTTCCTCCCATATCTTGAGTAATACTCTGGTAAGACGAGGTAGAGGGGGAAATGCATAGATTGAGAGGTTTGCACACTGGAAGGATAGGGCATCCACTTTCCAGGCTTTGCTGTGAGGTTCCCTGGTGCAGAATTTGCTGAGCTGGTGGTTGAAGGGGGAGGCAAATAGGTCCACCTTCGGGGTACCCCATTTCTGGGTCACAAGGCTGAAGGTGCTGTGGTTTAATTGCCACTCGTGTGAGTCTAAGCTATTTCTGCTTAAGTTGTCTGCCGGTGAGTTTTGGTTGCCTAGCAGGAATTGAGCTTGCAGGTGAATGTGCATGGCTGAGGCCATGTTCCAAAAGGTTATGGCTAGCCTGCAGAGTGGGTAACCCCCTGTTTGTTGGTGTACTACATCACTGTGGTGTTGTCAGTTTTGATTAGTAGAGGCCCCGGAGAGAGTAGGGGTCTGAAAGCTGTCAGAGCATGCTGAACAGCTAGCATCTCTTTTTGGTTGATGTGCAGATGAATTTGATTTGGGCTCCAGTGGCCCTGAATGCACCTGCCGTCCAGATATGCACCCCTGGCATAGTCTGATTTGTATGTGGTTAGGGTCTGGGCAGCATGGGCTTGTGTGAAGAGAAGCTCCTTGTTGTGGTTGCATGCTGCTGCCCACCAAAGAAACTCCTTCCTTAGACAAGGTATCATAGGTATGATAGTTTCCAGGTCCTGAGAATGTTGGCACCAAAGACTTTTCAAGTACCATTGAAGTTTCCTCATATGCAGTCTGGCAAATGGAATTAGTAGAATGCAGGAGGCGATGAACCCTAGAGCTTGCAGGATTTTCCTTGCAGATAACTGGGTTCTGGTGGCCATTTGAGAGAAGTAGCCTGTCAGATAGGCTTGTTTTTCTGGAGTAAGAAATGTCATCTGGGATGTTGTGTCCATGCTTGCTTGACTAAGGACTAGTTTGGATTTCTTTTCATTGATAGTATACCCCATGGAGGTTAGAAGGTCCTTTACAAATGTCAGGTGCTGCAACAGCTTTTCCTGACTGTTTGCTTGAATCAGGCAATTGTCCAAGTAGGGGTAAATTTGAATATTTCACTGTCTGCAATAGACAATGGCTGGAGTCAGGCATTTTGTGAAAACTCTGGGAGCAGTTAATAAGCCAAAGGGAAGTGCAGAGAAATCATAATGCATATATCCTGCCCTGAAATGTAGATCTTTCCTGCAGGAGTCCCTGATTGGGATGTGCAGACAGGCCTCCTTTAGGTCTAGGGTGACTAACCAGGCATCTTTGGACAGCATTGGGAGAAGCTGCTGTAGGGTGAGCATTTTGAATTTTGGTACCACCAGGAAGGTGTTTAGAATGGATAGATATAAGATTGGGCATCAGGTGTCCTCTTTTATGGGTACCAGGAAAAGTCTGGAATAAAACACCTTGGTCCATCTGTTCTGCAGGAGCAGGCTGAATTGCCCTTTTGGAGAGCAGGGACTGAACTTGGTTTTGTGCCTCTGCCCACTGGTTTGGAGGAAGGCCTGGGAACCCTTTTGGGGTTGGTAGTGTGTGGAAATAAAATCTGTACCCCTGGGATACTATGTTGAGGACCCATCGATAGTTGGTGACAGAGTTCCAGTTTTTTGCATGGTGGGCAAGTTTTCTTCTTAGGGACACAAGCAATTGGGCAGAGGTGAGGGGAGGAGTTGAGAAGTCATTGTGAATTATTTCCATAAGGGGATGGCTTAGCACTCCCTGTTTTAGAAGTGGAGGTACTTCATTGCTTAGATCTCTGCATACCCTGAGATTGTAGTCTGGTAGGTCTGTTTCCCCAAGGTTTAGTTTGAAGTGGCCTTGAGGGGGCTGGAAAGGACCAATGTTTTAACGGGCAATGCCTACTGAATTTTGGAGGCTGCTCTTGCAAAAAATCTTTGACTGTCTGCATAGACTTAGCTTTTTCTTCCATCTTTTTTAAAACCTCTTCTGCTTTGGTAACAAACAGATTGTCCTTGTTCAGAGGTGCATCCAATAATTTTGATTTGACATGGTCTGGCAAGGTCTGCTCCTTAAGCCAGGCATGCCTTCTGAGCACAAAACCTGTGACTGCTGCCCTGCAGGATGCGTCTAGGGCATCAAACTCACATTGCAGGCTATGCTTGCTGACTTGGCTTGCAAAGTGCATAAGCTCCTGTAATTCTTTATTTTCTGAACAGTCAGGGAAGGCAGATAATTTTTGCTTAATAAGTTCCATAGTAAGTTGCTGGTATTTCAGCATGTGAAACTGACAATTTAATGCTCTAATGGTAAGAGTTGTAGAGGTAAATACTTTTTTACCCCATCTGTCTAAAGCTCAGGAATCCCTGTCCGAGGGCGTGGGATTCTTAGCTGTAGTTGCTTTTATTCCTTTAGGTCCTTGGGAGATGATCTCTGGGTCAGCAGTTGGATTTTTGAAAATAAATTTGTGTGGGTCAGGGACTCTGTATTACCTGTCAGGTTTCCTGGGAGCAGGGGATAAAGTATCAGGAGTTAGACTGGACTCCATAAAGACATCATTCACAACATCCAGAACAGGAGGGATGGCTAAGGGTCTGTGCTGTGGTACATCTAAAAATTCCCTGTGTCTCTTTTTGGACTGTGGATAATCCTGGCATTCCCAATGGAAATGCTCTCTCAAAGTACGTAAGGTTTCTCCTAAAGAAAAATCTTCTGGTGGGGAGGCAGAAGGAATGGATTCCTCTGCATCTGAATCCTCATAGGCAGATAAGGGCATGTCTTCATAATCAGAAACCTCAGAGTCATCTGAATCTTGGTCAGATAAAACTGCTAGGGACAAGTCTCTTTTTCTTTTAGCAGGGGAAGGCTGGCTTCCTCTAATCAGCATGATCAGGTCTTCTGCCATTTTAAGCATCTGTGATTGTGGCAAGGAAGCAGGCGCTTGAGTTTGGGTCATCTTTTTTTAGGCGTAGCTCGTACTCTTGACATTAGAAACTCAGCAGTTTTAAGAAAGAACTGAAGACGTGAAAGAAGTTGCTGGTTTGTGTCAAAGTATCGGTAGTGCAAAGAACTTCCTCATAAGCTGGTGCTTACACAGTGGCTCCGGACCCATCCAAGGTAGAGACATCCGCAGGTTCTGTAGTCAAAGAAGAGTGTTGCGGCATACTGGACTCCAAACAGGTCTCAGTAGTGGCCTGCAAATCCATTCAAGCGGGCATCAGGTGCTGGAAAAGTGCATCACTGAGTACTGGCGAACTAGCGACTTGCTTAACGGAAGCATCGTTGGCAGTTTTGGACCTATGTGGTCTGTCTCTGTCTTTATCCTTATGTTTTATTTTCAGAAGATCAGTAGTCGGATGGCTTATCGAAGCCATTTCGGAATATGGAGATCGAGAAGGAAAGTATTTATCTGCAATAAGGGCCTGATGATGAATAGTTCGGGTGTTGAACAAAGCACAAAACCGACAGCGAGGTATGCCATGGTCTGGACCTAAACGGGTAACGCAGTAAGAATGTAAATCTCTGTGTGGTATTTGCTTTCCACAGGCGAGACAATTTTTAACTTTTTCTGACATCGGTTAGGGCAAGAAAAAAGGATCCCCAATGGGGTACTTAGTTTTAGAGACTTCAAGATAATTCAATTTTGGAAATGAAAACTCAGGTAGCGGCCGACCGGCACTCATGTGAACTGCTTCTGCTTTGGGCTCCTTGGCAAGAAAGACTGATGTAGTGGCGTCAGCTGCCTATTTTTATACCACTGATGACCTGACGTCAGTCTTGAAGCAACAGCAACTGATGCAGAAATACTAAGCCTCTGGTATTTGGGCCGACTGATGGCCACCCCTGGCAGGATAACCCAAGTGTGATGACTGCAACAGTGAAACACGAAGAACATCTAAGGGTTACCACTGATGAACACCTACAGTTCGATCTCACTGTCCAACAAAATATCAAACAAACCACCAGAAACTCAGCACACTGTTGCTCCCCTTTTAATACTTTCCTATACACTGATTTACACACCTTTTAAAAGGCAGAAAACAGATGCGGACATGAGACCCTTTAATGTAGTTAACAGGCTTTCTCATGGCAGTGCGATGTTATGCATGTGCACAAGAATAGGTGTGTACCTGCTACTTCCTCATTTATTTTCTTCATGTCAGTCTTAGCTGCAGTTGTAAGGAAGCTCTTCTTCTATGCAGGCCTAACATTTCTGGAAGCAGGATTTCATGTTACCAGTGGCTTAGGCTGTGAAATTCCACCTTTATAATTGATAATTACCTTCAGACCACATTGTGGTATGTGCTATACACACAGAAGACATCTTGCCATACATAGTACTAGCCATGTTTCTGAATCCCTGAATATATGATAAAACATTAAGAATAAAAGCACATGCTACAGACATGTTGTACTTGGACATATAGGTTGGTGTTAAATCCCCTCTCTTTAATCTGCAATAAATTTAATATAAATTCATTTTCTCCAAACTTTTTGGATAAGACAACAGTTTCACTGAAGTTACTTATTTAGATCCTTTCCAACCTTTTTTATGTCCTGAGCCGAGTACGTGCAAAATATAGAACCATATTCAATCACTAGGTGCAGCACTAGGACAGTAGGAACCAATACTTCTGCACAGTGTTTTGAAACAATTCTCAAGACTGCCCTTAGCAATTCAATGGCATTCCTAAAAATGCATTGATCAAGAAAACTAAATGACAAGTCCCTGAACACTAGTATTTCCAGGTTTTTATAATAACTAACTAATTGAACAACTTTATTAAGTAATACATGTATATATTCCATACTTAAAGTGGAGATCTCTGTATTTCCTGACATTATATACTAATGTGCTGATAGAGATCCATCAAGCTAACTTGTAAAAATAATTTGAAGTCTGTTATTATTTGGATGTTCAGTATCGGTAGTGCCAATTTAGTATAATTTACAAATTTACTGCAGATACTTGCATCAGACACTAGATAGTTAAAGACATAATGACCCAACAGCAACCCTGCCTGCGGTACCCTCTAAGATAGATGTCTAGGGTTATACAAGGCATAACCTAACTTATAACCTAACTTCATTCAGAAAATTTGATTGCTTAGCCAGTGTATTACCAGATTTAGAATAAAGGGACTGATGTTTCCTTGTCTCAGCTGGTTTACAATAACCATACTAGGGTGCAGAGCCAAAAATATGATGGGGGAAAAGGGGGCAGCTCTCCCAGATGCAAGCTGTTAAAGGACATGATCAGCCATTGCATATGGGGTGTGAGTGCAGTAATGGAATTCAGTAAAGAAGCCTAAGACAATGTTTGGCTTCCTAGCTGAATTGATAATACTGCACTCATGTGTGTGTGTATAGTGTGTATAAATATATATATATATATATATATATATATATATATATATATATATATATATATATATATATATATATATATATATATATATATATATATATATATATATATTTATATATGTAACTATATATATATTTATATATGTAACTATATATATATATATATATATATATATATATATATATATATATATATATATATATATGTAACTATATATATATATATATATATATATATATATATATATATATATATATATATGGGTCCACTTCTAAATCCCACAATCTCGACTGTCAAAATCCAGAGTCCATCATGTCAATATTGTGGAATCTCGAAATCGTAAAAAAAAAAAAAAAAAAAAAAAAAAAGATGACAGCACCCACCACATCCCCTGCAACCTAAATATACTAATTTCAAGATCGCTGTACAGTGAAGAGAATAGTAATGTAGATTGCTATACAATGCGGAATGAGAAAATTACCCTTCTCTTCACTGTAATGCGATCTCGGAGTAAGTATATTTAATTTGCAGGGGGTGTGGGGGATGAAGGGGGGGGGCATGCCCCCCTGCAAAAACATGTTTTTAAATGCGATCATCCTTTTTTTTATGATTTTGAGATTCCACAATCTTGACATTCTAGACTCAGGATTTTGACAGTCGAGATTGTGGGATCTCGAGATTTTATATATATATATATATATATATATATATATATATATATATATATACATATATATATATATATATATATATATATATATATATATATATATATATATAGTCTTTAACTTTAATTTCGAGGAATACCAGTCTGGAAAGTGCTTAGCTATAGTTCTGTGGGGGGTGCTATCAAATGTCTTTGCAGAGTAATATTGAAATAACTGAGTTATACAGTAATGATATACCATGGTTCCACATCTGTTCAAATCACTCTTTAATAGTTAACTCCATGGTATCAGTCTCAGAATAATCCTTTAGAATATTTTACTCTTTACATTGGTGAGGCTTAAAGGACTATAACAAGCAAGATTATTGCACTTACTTTGTAGTACACAACAGCTGTAAATGGAACAGTGCATGTCATACCTCATTCATAATGTGACAGAGGGAAATACTGCCAGCACAGCTAGGTGGAATTTTGTAAATAATCATATGTCATTTGTGAATATCAACATGATTCATATGTTTGTGTTACAAATGTATTAGAACTGTATGTCATATAAGATGGTTTGTACAGATGTCAGCTGAAGAGATATTTTGTAGAGTACTCAGCTTAGAGATGTGTCCACAGTGGGATCTAAATTAGATCACCGAATGCTTAGGTTAGTGAATGGTGAATAATTGACCCCAAGTAAGCGAAAGCTTACAAAACCAAACTGTCAGAACAGCGATTTTTTTTCCAAGGGAAAAAAAATCGCTGTTCCAACAAAAAAAAAAAAAAAAAAGAAAACACTTTAATACATGATATTAAGTGGGGGGCTTCACCCCCAATACCCCCCTACTTAAATATACCAACTACGAGACCGCACTACAGTGCCAAAAATGACAAACTACCAAAGTGGCCAAGCAAATTCTTTCCCAGGGAAAGAATTCGCTTACATGCTGCTTCAATATTTTGCAGTTTCGGTGTTTACAGCTCGACCAAGTCACATTCGCTAACTTGCGTCTTCAGTCAGCTGATAGGAACCCTCACAGTGTACCCTACTGGAAAAGAACAGAAATGGATATACACTATTGTAACTGTGTAAATGTATATATTTTTATAGTGGAAACTGACACATAGAAGATTAACTTGCAAAACTTCAGAAATATTTGAAATTAAATTGTTTTATAATTGCACCATAAAAGATGGTTTCAATGCAGCAAGGAGACAGGATGTCTAAAACTAAGGAGCCTTCTGTGTTGTCTTGTAAGTGTTTTATTGTTTTATGACTTCAAGCAGCTGCAAAAACATAAAACATGTAAATGCTAAAAGCTGGCAGTTTCTAGCAATGAGGGTTTAGCTTGGAAACTAAAGTCAGATGACAAGAAGTGATGTCATCCTGCAAGCTAACCTAGCAGTAGCATTTGAGATATTAATTTAAGAGCTCTCTGAGAGAGACAGGGCATTTTGTATTTTTCTTTGACCTGACAGCATCATCTGGAAGACCCACTCACTGCATCTCTCTTGCCTGGCTCTGTAAGTAAGTTAACTAGGGTACAATAAATTATCTAAGATACAGACAGGAATATAGTGAAGTATAGCTTAGGTGTTTTCTTTATTTAATTGAGACTGTCCTGCAATATTGTTTAAAGTATTTCCTGTGATTTTGAACTCTGAAGTAACTATGATTATTTACTGAGTATTTTCTTGTTCTTTTATTATTATTTATTAAATATATTTAAACCTTTCATTGCGGCTATTTGTGAGATATAGCTAAGCTCTGAGAGTATTTGCATATTTATTTGGTGACACTCTGTTGGTCACTCCTATTAGCCTTGTTCCTGGTCAAACTACCATTTGGATTAATAGTAACATTACACAGTAAGGTTGGACACCCTTTGTTAAGGGCCTTAAAGGAGCTGATAAAGAGTTGGCTGGTAGCAGTAATAACTACCTTATAGTCTGGGCAAAAGGGGCATAGGTAGTGAACTTGTGCCAGCCTTTCCCAGGTGTGTGTGTGTGTGTGTGTGTGTGTGTGTGTGTGTGTGTGTGTGTGTGTGTGTGTGTGCGTGTGTCAGCTAATTTAGTAGGGACACAAAGCACTAGTTGGGCAGAGAGGGTGCTGGAGGTCTTGTCTTGGCCACCTAGCTGAGCGCTCAACTCTGTAGCTGTGCCAGTGGGGAGTCTTATTGGGGATCTGGAGAAAGAGGGAGAACCCAACCCCAGACTGACTATGATCTCTGTGTGCTCTTAAGGGAAATTGCAGTTTTCTGTGTGTGTACTTGTCATCCTTCCCAATGTATGGCCCCACTGGTGCTAGTAGTGAGGATTGTGTCTCCTTGATTATTGTTGCCAGTGGTGGGGTGTCACATATTAATTGGTGACAGTTGTGGGATATCCACATATTAGGATTCAATGGTGTGGATATTGAATTCCTGTTGCCTGTAAACAGTGGTCACTAAGGAAGGTGTTTGTACTCTCAATCAGCCAAACAGTGAGCATTCAGAGGTTCATATCAGAATAGTCTTATTTTTTTTGTTAGCTTAATTAGTGTATGGAAAGCTGACAAGAAGCCAGTTGGTGGTGATGTGCCAAGCCACAGGACTGGGGTGTGCCATCCTCATTAAAGCTGAGTTGATTGTGACACTAGTCACAGCTGCATCACAGAACAGCAGTCAGGAGGACAATCAGACTGGCCTTGGGGAGATACAACTCTCAGAAAATGGACAGTTCAACCTTTCCACAGAGAACTTCAAAATCCATCTGGAATTAAAGAGAGTTGAACTGGAGGCCAAATATTTAGAAATAGAAGCAGCAGAGAGACTGAGATTTCTGGAAGCTGAGGAAAATGAGAGGCAGAGGCAACATGAAAAGGAGATGCTGACTATTCGCCAGGGTCATGGAGGTAATGGGGAAGGGAATAACTAAACTCCAGAAGCAACAAAGGTCAGCAAATTTCTTCCACGATTTACAGAGGGGGATAATTTTGATAGTTTCATTCATATGTTTGAAAGGGTATGTAAAAAGGATAATATTGAACAAGGGCTCTGGGTACGGTTCCTGACCCCCTTACTCAATGGTAAATCTGTAACTGCTAGTTCTAAATTGTCTTATACTGATTGCTTAAATTATAATGCTGTTAAAAATTGCCTTCTGTTAGAGTGTTTTAAGTTAACACCTGAAGCTTACAGAAAAAAGTTTCATGAACATAGACACAAGGCAGATGAAAGTGTGTGTGAAAATATTGTTGATTTAAGCATTTATTTTCATAGGTGGGGGAGTGGATGTCAGGTCACCACTTGTGAAGGCTAGTGGATGTTTTGGTGATGAAACAAGCCTTTAGCACTCTGGCTAAGAACATGAGAATCTGGTTAGCAGATAGGCAATGCAATACTACAGATGAGTTGGGGAAGAAGGGAGACCTATACCTAGCAAGCAGGGCATCACTGCACAGGAAAGGGATACCTAGTGCTGCTCATGGGTCTAAGGGAACCCATGGTGGGCAGCCTAAACTGCTCCAACAAAGTCCACCAGTAGCAGGGGAAGCCACTAGTCCAGGTACATATCCAGGACCAAGGGTAAATGTTTTAAATGCAACCAGTGGGGCCATGTAGCATATAGGTGTCCATGGAGACAAGGTGAGAGAGCCAGTAAGTGGGAATGACAGAATGCCAGCAGCGAGTTGTCTGGAGACAACAAGGGTACCAAGCTTCCACAAGAGGTTATATCTTATCTTAGTAAATGGGAAACAGGCCACTGCTAAGAGAGACACAGCCTCTCACCTAACCATTGTGCAGCTTACAGTGGTTAAAGAGAAGTGCTACTTGCTTAGGCAGTCTACTCCAGTCAGAGCTTTAGGAGGAACCTCATTCCAAATACCTTTGGCTAGGGTTCACCTTGAGTGGCAGGGTGGAAAAGGAAGACAGCAAGGTGGTTTGTTTGAGGATATCCCTGCAGATGTCCTGATAGGGAATGATTTTGATAATGTAGTAACTTGTGTGCATACAGTGAGATGCAGTCAGGCTTGGAGACAAGCATGTGGGTCTGGTAGCCTGGGGGGGGGGGTTACCCAGACAGAGCAGAGACTTGAAGCCAGGACTGGTGTGGTAGTTACTTCAGGGAAGGAGCTACTCTGTAGCAGTGAGACTGAAGGTGAGCCACAGCTGCTTGTGGGTACTGATGTTCTCTTGTACAGAGAGACTGCAAGGGCAGAGGTGTGTAGTAGCACCCAGACTGACAGTTAGGCACCGCTGTCAGGGGATACCAGACTTCTTGTGGAAGGGGAGCTGGGAAGGGTTACCAAGAGAGAGTTGAGATGGGCTCAGATCTCAGACCCTACATTGCAAGGCCTGAGGGAGGTAGCCAGTGAGGCACCTGATTCTCAAGGGAAGAGGGTATCTGTATACTGGAAAAAAGGGTTAATATATAGAGAGTGGACCCCAAGGGAGGACGAGAGAGTTAGAGAATATAGTTGGTAGTGCCCAGAGCCTACTGTATGGCACTTCTAGCCATAGTCCATGACATTCCCTTTGCAGGTCATATGGGCATAAAACGTACAAAGAGGTATATTATGCAGAACTTTTATTAGCCTGGGAATTCCAGAGATGTAACAGGGTACTGCAGAACCCATAAGCAGTGCAAAACAAGTAGGCAAGGCATGGGGCCAAGATCAAAGCTCCTTTGATGCCTTTGTCTGTGACTGAAGAGCCATTTCAGAGGGCATCTATGGATATTGTGGGGCCTCTGTGTACCCCAAGATCCACAGGGAAGAAGTATATCCTATTAATAGTAGATTATGCTACCAGATACCCTGAGGCAGTGCCTATGTCCTCCATTGAGGCAGAAAAGGTGGCAAATGCTTTGTTAGAGATTTTCAGCAGGGTAGGTTTCCTATACGAAATACTGACTGACAGAGGTGCCAATTTCATGCCAGACCTATTGGCTTGTCTGCGGGAGCACTGTGGAGTGAAGTATGTAAAGACCACCCCCTACCATCCCCAGACTAATGGTTTTGTTGAGAGGTTAAACTCTACACTCAAGATCATGCTACAGTCATTTGCAAACCAGTTTAAAAGGGAGTGGGACAAATATTGCTTGCTTACAGAGAGGTGCCCCAGGAATCCACAGGTTTTTCACCCTTTGAGTTCCTGTATAGGGTGAGGGGACCTCTAGATTTGATTCAAGATGAGTGGGAGGGTGAGTGTGAATCCCATAAGGAGTCTGTTGTGGCATATGTCCTAAACCTCAGGACAAGGCTCAGGAAACTCATGGGCTTGGCCCAGGAGAAACTGGCAGAAGCCCAACAGCAGAAAAGATATGGCATGACAGGAATGCTTGCGCTAGATAGTGTTCTGTGAGTCAGCAGGCTATGATTCTCATTCCTGTCAGACAGAGAAAGCTGTTGGCAAGATCCTTCAATGTGGTAAGGAAGGTCAGTGCTGTTAACTACATGTTAGAACTGCTAAGCAGGAGGCAGGGGCACAAATTGCACCATGTTAACACCATGAAACCATACCATGATAGGAAGGCCCTGATGCTAGGTATTTCAAGTACAAGGTAGAAGGAGTCTGAGGGGGATCTATAGCTACAGGGAGCCAGCCAGCAACATCCCAAATTACTATGGTGGAGCCTCGGATTGCAGACATATTATAGGACAGTGCAGCACTGTACTGGGGACAGCAATGCTAAGGCAGCTGGAATCTCAAGACAGGGAATGGGGTAAGGTATTCTCAGATAGGTCCAACCCTCTCAAGCACTGTTTCTCAATGGTCACTTGAAAAACTAGCTTGAGTCTTCAGTTGTTGGGGGGAGAAGTGTGACAAAGGGAAATACTGCCAGCACAGCTAGCTGGAATTTTGTAAATAATCATATGTCATTTGTGAATATCAACATGATTTATATGCTTGTGTTACAAATGTATTAGAACTGTATGTCATATAAGATGGTTGTACAGACATGTGTGCTGAAGAGATATTTTGTAGAGTACTCGGCTTAGAGATGTGTCCACAGTGTACCCTAATGGAAAAGAACAGACATTTATATACACTGTTGTAACTGTGTAAATATATATATTTTAACAGTGGAAACTGGCACATAGAAGGTTGCAAAACTTCAGAATTTAATTATTTTATAACTGCAACATAAAAGATGGTTTCAATGCAGCAAGGAGAGGGAATGTCTAAAACTAGGGAGCCTTCTGCATTGTCTTGTACGTGTTTTATTGTTTATGACTTCCAGCAGCTGCAAAGATCTAAGGGCTATATATTTTTCACAGGTAGATGCTAAAAGATGGCAGTTTCTAGCAATGGGGGTTTAGCTTGGGAACTAAAGTCAGATGACAAGAAGTGATGTCATCCTGCAAGCTAACCCAGCAGTAACATCTGAGATATTAATTTAAGAACTCTCTGAGAGAGACAAGGAATTTTGTATTTTGTCTTTGACCTGACAGTATCAGATGGAAGACTCACTCACAACATCTGTATTGCCAAGCTCTCTAAGTATGTTAACTAGGGTACAGTAATTTCTGTTAGATACAGACAGGAATATAGTGAAGTATAGCTTAGGTGTTTTCTTTATTTAATTGTGACTGTCCTGCAATGTTGTTGTAAGTATTCCCTGTGATTTTGAACTCTGATGTAACTGTGATTATTTACTGAGTATTTTCTTGTTCTTTTATTATTTACAGTGGATAAAAAGTATACACACACCTTGTTAAAATGCCAGGTTTTTGTGATATAAAAAATGAGACCACAATAAATCATTTTAAAACTTTTCCCACCTTTAATGTGACCTATAACCTGTACAATTCAATTGAAAAACAAACAAATGTGTTAGGGGAATAAATATAAAAAATAACAAATGTACAATAAGCTGGTTGCATAAGTGTGCACACCCTTAAACTAATACTTTGTTGAAGCACATTTAGATTTAATTACAGCATTCAGTCTTCTTGGGTTCACACCTGCCATCAATTAAAGAGACTCTGATTAACCCCAAATATAGTTCAGCTGTCCTAGTGGGATTTTCCTGATGTTTACTCAGTTGCCTGTTACAGCAAAAGCCATGGTTCACAGAAAGCTTACAAAGCATCAAAGGGATCTCATTGTAGAAAGGTATCATTCAGGAGAAGGGTAAAAAAATGTCACTGTATTGGATATACCATGGAACACAGTGAAAACAATCATCAAAAAGTGGAGAAAATATGGGACAACAGTGATGTTGCAAAGAACTGGACATCCTTCCAAAATTGATGAAAAGACAGGACAAAAACTGGTCAGGGAGTCTGCCAAGAGACCTACAGCAACACTGAAGGAGCTGCAGGAATTTCTGGCAAGTACTGGTTGTGTACTACATGTGACAATCTCCCATATTCTCCATATGTCTGGACTATGGGGTAGGGTTGCAAGATGGAAGCCTTTTCTTACACAGAAAAACATCCAGTCCTGGCTAAAATTTGCAAAACAATACATCAAGTGTCCCAAAAGCATGTGGGAAAATGTGTTATGGTCTGATGAGACCAAGGTTGAACTTTTTTGCCACAATTCCAAAAGTTACGTTTGGCGCAAAAACAACACTTCACATCACCAAAAGAACACCACCCCCATGGTGAAGCATGGTGGTGTTGGCAGTATCATGCTTTGCGGTTGCTTTTCTTCAGCTGGAACTGGGGCTTTAGTTAAGGTGGAGGGAATCATGAACAGTTCCAAATACCAGTCACTTTTGTCCGAAAACCTTTAGGTGTTTGCTAGAAAGATGAAGATGAAGAGGAATTTCAACTTTCAACACAACAATGACCCCAACCATACATCCAAATCAACAAAAGAATGGCTTCAACAAAAGAAAATTTAAGTTTTGGAATGTCCCAGCCAGAGCCCAGACCTAAATACAATAGAAAATATGTGGGGTGACCTGAAGAGGGCTGTGCACAAGAGATGCCCTCGAAATCTGACAGATTTGGAGCACTATCACAAGGAAGAGTGGGCAAATATTGCCAAGTCAAGATGTGCCATGCTGATAGACTCTTACCCAAGAAGATTGAATGATGTAATTAAATCAAAAGATGCTTCAACTAAGTACTAGTTTAAGGGTGTTCACACCTATGCAACCAGCTTATTGTACATTTTTTTATTTTTTATATTTTTCCCCTAACAACTTTGTTTGTTTTTCAATTGAATTGTACAGGTTATAGATCACATTAAAGGTGGGAAAAGTTTTGAAATGATTTATTGTGGTCTCATTTTTTTATATCACAAAAACCTGGCATTTTAACAAGGATGTGCACACTTTTTATATCCACTGTATTATTAAATATATTCAAACCTTTCATTGTGGCTGATATTTGTGAGGCATATTTAAGCTCTGATAGTATTTGCATATTTATTTGGTGACACTCTGTTGGCCACTCCTAATAGCCTTGCTCTTGGTCAAACTACCATTTGGATTAATAGTAACATTACACAGTAAGATTGGGCACTCTTGGTTAAGGGCCTTAAAGTAGCTGATAAAGAGTTGGCTGGTGGGAGTAATAACTACCTTATAGTCTGGGCAAAAGGGGGCATAGCTAGTGAATCTGTGCCAGCCTTTCCCAGTTGTGTGTGTGTGTATGTATGTATAAATCAAATATCAAAGAGTGTGTGTGCCAGCTACTTGGGCAGGGACATGAAGCACTGGTTGGACAGAGAGGGTGCTAGAGATCTTGATTTGGCCACCCAGCCGAGAGCTCAACTCTATAGCTGTGCCAGTGGAGAGTCTTATTGGTGATCTGGAGAAAGGGGGAGAAACCAGCCCTAGACTGACTATGATCTCTGTGTGCTCTTAAGGGAAATTGCAGTTTACTGTGTGTGTACTTGTCATCCTCCCAATGCATGTCCCCCACTGGTGCTAGTGGTGAGGATTGAGGCTCCTTGATTACTGTTGCCAGTGGTGGGGTGGCACACATAACATGGAGTGAGAAATGATGCTGAGTGAAGAAAAATGCTGAGGTGATGCTTAAGGAAGACAACAATTTTGAAGAGTTGTAGCTTTTGTTATACTCCTCTGAAAGTATAAAGTGTGTTGTGATTTGGAGCAGCAGGAGCTTCAGTGACAACACTTCAGAACCAGAACCAGGGTAGCTCAGTGGTGCAGTGGTTAGAATTGTCACCTCACAGCAAGACATTTTCTGGCTTGATTCTTGGCTAGGGTGACTTCTGTGTGGAGTCTGCATGTCCTCCTAGCGTTTGTGTGGGTTTCCTCCAGATACTCCGGTTTCCTCCCACATTCCAAAGACATATGCCTGGAGCATTTCTTCTTGAGCCTCCTTTGAAAATGGGCTCTGTCCCAGTCAGACTTTCCTGGTAAACAAATGTTAAATAAAATAAATAAAGAAATGGCTTGAAGTGCTACTGTAAGCCTTACAGCAGAACATTGCATTATCAATTGTGATTGCTAGCGTTGGGCATTTATTTAGTTAGGAACATTGGGACAGTGCTAGACAAGCAGTCACAGGAGATATAAGATGCTAGCAATATAGACCTTTACTCAGACAGACTTAAAAGTTCTTGCCACCCTCTACAATCACTTAATACTGCTTACTTCCCAAAATGAGCAGGGCCATACAAGATAAATCTGGTGTAAATTTCTGGCTGTCCATCTAATCATCAAGCTAATCATCAAGACTATCCTTAAAGACAGACAGAGGCTTATTTTTTTGTTGGTGTAGATTGAAATTCCTAGTGTGTGTGTTTGTAGAAGCACTGGTTTGCAAAGAAATGGGTGGCAAAATAGGACTGTGTCTTTCATAGCTCAAGAGTAGAGAAACAAGTCACCTCAGGGCAGCTGGAAGGACACTGAGTATAAGGAGAGTTGAGCTAATGTGCCACTTTAGTTAAAGGATTTAAGGCCTTTGATTTTCTTGGTTAAAACCACTGGGACCTTTTCAGTTCAGCTATATGTATACATATCAGGGGGAAGGTTCATTGTATTCGCTGGAGGGTCTGATAAGGGAAGAGTACAGTGGTAAGATGACTTCAGTGTCTCTTATCCAAAAACAATTGTCAGCACTGCAGAACAATGTAGAAAGTATCATTTTGATAAATCCAGTAAATCCAACCATGGTGGGAAACTGGGAAAAAAATATAGATTGATTTCAAAGTAAGAAAAAAAACATTTATAGGTACATTATGATAAACATCCATTCCTAGTATAACTTTTAAAAGTCAAAATAATGGTGCAAAATGACATATCTCATTTCCAAAGCATCCATAAAGACATAAATACATTTTTAACTTTTAACACAACCAGCAAAAATGCATCCAGCTTTTGAACATCAAAATATATCATAAATATTCATTAAGTCCTAGTGTAAAAAGTGCTTTTAGTTGAGCAATCCATTATTGTTATTTTCTAGAAAGCAAATTATTTTAATATGCATTTTTTTCCATAATGGAATTTTTCTTTGTCTGTACCCATAAATAATAAAATAAAATGTATCCTCCTTGTTTCAATGTATGTTTGTAAAGACCATTGGATTCTCTTTTACACCTTATATCACTATGACTTTCAGATATCTGTGTTTTTAATTTACATGATGTTTTCCCCACATAGAACACCGAACATGAGAATAAAGCCATAAAAATTAACCAGCTACTACTGCAAGTTATCAAATGTCTGATTTATATATCTTGAGGTAAAGTCCTTTGTTTTAAACATTTAATTAATGAACCTTAGTTTTAAACATTTAATTAATGAACAGTTGCCAAAATGGCCATTCCCATTGGTATAATACTATCTAGTGTTTCTGTATTTTTTATATCTGAAGTGTTGGCTACAATTCTTGCTTTCTAGTATGTGAACTTAAAATTCATACTCAGGAACTTGGACAAGTCCTTATCAGCCCTTTGAATATAGCAACGATTTCTAATAATTTGATGAATGGAATTCATGTTAGAACCTTATGATGTCAAAAAAGCAAATTTATACAAGACAGTTTTATGTTTAGTTTTGTATAACAAAAGATCATTCCCATCTCTGGAGGCAGCTAGACCTTTGGCTACCTGTATGTCTCTATATCTCCTGAGTGTAAATCTCTTGTTTTATTTCTTGAAGATATTCCCATGGAAATTAATTGTGCCAGACAGAAAAAATTGTTTTACTATAGCGAAACCCGATGATCAAATAATCCAGAGTTGTCCACGTAAGTATCCATGTCTCCTAAGACCGCATTTGCCTCAAGAGGAATTCTACTTATACCATATGAGATAGGAGCAGGTTTTGTTTTGCCAAATGCTACTATGCTGCACATTTTGCATTTTCAGTACATCAGGTACGTACATATTCCAACTCTTGCTGGAGCAGTTTTGTATCATTGAATGATGAATGAGTGGATAACAGTACCCAGCATGCAGTCATCAGTAAACTTAGTTAATGGGATATTGACATGGATATCTTCAAAATAAATGCCAAACAGGTGAAGGCCCAGCACTGATCCCTAATTTGCAACCCAGCAGACAACGCAGGGCTTTATATTAAGCATGTCTTCTTTTTCAATAATAGACCCATGAGCGATAGTACTGAAAGCCTTGGCCAGACCAAGATAACAGTGAGCACAGTGACTACTGTCCACAGCCTCTTGGACACCTCCAAAGACATTTACTAGGTTCGGGAGACAGGACCTTACCTTCGCAGAACCCAACTAAGTGGGGTCTACATCAATTAAGTTGCTTATGTTAGCACGAATAAGTTCTGCTATAATACTTTTCATGGCTTTCCATATAAGGGTAGGAGGCTGATGAGCCTAGAATTACCTTGGTATGAAGAGAGGCTACCCCTTTTGTAGAGGAGTCAGTATCTAATTTTCAGGCATTAGGAACAAACCCTGAGGGCAAGCTGAGTTTAAACAGTTTAAGTAAGGACTGGGATGGTGAATACTTGACACTGATGAGAATGCAACACGGTATTTTATCTAGTCCCCTAGAAGTATCATTTTTAGCTTTTGACAGGGTTTCTAAGACTTGTTCCTAGATGTTTTCAGTGGAGACTAATCTTTTAAGGATAGTGGCTGCAGCAATGTGGGTAGGAGGGGTAAAGTTAGCAGTAACTTTTTCTATTAATATATGGTCTATGTCTTTGAGATCTAGAGGTGTGATATCATTATGGATGAACTCAGTGTGTTGATGGACATTATTCCATAATTTTCTGTCATACTTGAAGAACGATTTGTATTTTAATTTGGTATCTGTAGTGACCTTATGTTTGCACTGTGACTTACATTTTCTAATACTACTCAAGTTCCTTGCTGGCATGTTTCAGTGAGGTAGAGGGACTGGGAACTTACAACCTTTCATTATTTTCCTTCTTTTGTTATAAAATTTATTAATTTTGAAGTTCTTCTGGAGAGATTTATTCCCAAATTTACTATTCTGTTTAGGACACATGGCTATAGATGTTTCTATGCAGCTGCTTAGATGCTGGTAAAAATCAAAGGTGATTATGGCAGCTCTCTCATTTGGGATTATTTGTAGAGGATTGTAGGGAATTTTGCATAGGCCCTTTACAAGCTAAAGTAGATTTGCCTTGGAGAGGTCCCAAAACATAGTTTCATTTGGTAGTGAGGTGGTACTACAGGGCCTGTAATAGAAAATGATTGATTTATGGTTGGATTTAACCAGGATTGAGGAGGTTTGGGGTGGGGTACAGATGGGAGCTACGCTGGTAAGGACCAGGTCAAGGATATCAGTCTCTAGTGGATAGGTTATCAACTGTTTCAAAAGCATTGGTATTCACAAAGTCTATGAAATGCTGAATGTATCCATTTTTAACATGTAAGTATACCAATCAATGATTAGGTAATTGAAGTCTCCTTGTACAAAGTTATTTGGATTGATACTTAACCTCTCAATGGCACGATTGTAGTTTCCATGATCTTTGGTTAACATTGATAGATATGTGTAGTTAACAATGAAGTAATAGTTGTGTTTGTTATGGGGGATTTGGATATCCAGGAACTTTGTTTGGGTACTTTGACAGGATGTGATGGTGTTTCTAAAGAAAACAGACACCATGTCACAGTTACCCAATGGTCTGAGGACATGATATAGACTAAACCCAAGTATAGGAGGAGTGCTGTCATTGCACTGAAACCATGTCTCACTAACTACACAAACATGAATGTTCTCAAGTTGCAGGAGGGCCTCAAGTGCTGGCATTTTTCTAGTTAGACCCATAGTTTTGAATAGTGCAACTATGATTGCCAGATTTGGATTTAAATTTGCTATGTAAGTATGCACAGTAGATGAATCTGGCTACAAAAGGCATTATGGAATCAGTAAAGACTTTAGCCAATATGTGAAAGCTCTTGTATGAGAGTTGTGAGCCATCTCTTACAAAATAGGTGGTCCTATCTGTAATCTCATCTCAGGCCACACCTGATGGATCCCTTTAGAATGATACCAACTATGAAACCAATTATCTTGTCTTGACACATAGGTATTATTCTTGTTGAAGGCAAGGCACTATATAAGATCACTGTCTCTTTTGCTTTTAAAATATGCATAATAAGTTCCACCACACCACTTTTCTCTGTACATCTCCCTGGGTGTGTGCCTCAGATCATTCACTCGTACATGGGCCATGACTAGCCCTTAGTAATATTTGCCCAGTTTGTCCAATTTAAGGAACCTTAGGGCCCTTGTTACATCAAGGATCCTAACACCGAACAAGCAGGATACTCACCTTGTTCTTGTCCAGTCTGGTGAGTATGGAATCTGTATGCCTAACTATAGAGTCACCTACAACTAAAACATTTCCCCAAATGGAGGAAGACTCAGTGGGTCTTATGGGTTTAAGCCTACTTTCCCGGTGACTCTTGGGTGATCTGTGTAGATTTGCAGTATGTGCGAGAGGGGAAGGAATATGCATTACCTTGTGTGTTGGTGGCTGGTATTTTTAGATTGTGTTCTAGCTGGCTTAGGCAAATTTTTCTTTATAGCCACAACATAAGTTATGGACTTAGTGGTGTGCTGTCATTTGATGTGGTATTGTAGATGTTTGATGCTTACTTAAAGTGGATGGATGTGAGAAGTCTGCCTGCATATTTCTTAAATATTTACATCTCTTACAGGTTGTATTATCAAATTGCAGAAGCAGTGAACAGCTGGTAAGCATAGGGCAGTTGCTATACTGTCTTAGAACATGTAATCCAATCAGGCTGTCAAAAAATGTATGCCCTATAGTGTCTTTTTTAGGCATGGTTCAAAGGACATAAGAATGTAGCAAAAGTAGCTGACTCCAAATCCAGCTCCAGACAAGTGACAAGTGGAGTACCTCAGGGTTCAGTCCTGGGACCGCTATTGTTTGGCATCTACTTCTCTGAAGTACAAGCCAACACTAAGGGACTCTGGCTAACAAAGTTCACAGATGACTGCAAACTGGGAGCCATTATTTAATCCCCAAATGATGTGGATATTCTACAAAAGGGCCTTACAGAAACAGATGCTTGGTGCCAGAGCCATGGGCTCAAGCTTAATGCCAAGAAATATATAGTTATCCCCTTTGGGAAAAACCATGTACCCATAAATTACAACATAGGTGACAGTACACTAAACACCGAAAGTGTGATGAAAGACTTAGGGACACAGGTGGACAGTGGTCTCACCTTCGATAACCACATCGCCACAACAGTCAGGAAATCCTTCTATGTGGCACACCTCATCACTAAGGGCTTTTCATCCAGAAAAAAAGGAGGTCATTGTCCCACTGTACTCATCCCTCATTAGACTCATTATAGAGTACAATGCCCCATTTGGTATGTACCTCACAAGACATCTGTAACAGCTGGAAATGCTGCAGAAATACCTCACTAAAAGAATCACAGGCTTAAATCAGATGCCCTATGCTGACCATCTAAAAAAAACTCCAGCTATACTCTGTGGCATATCATCTTCTCAGAGGCAATCTCTGCTTAACATACAAGGCCATGTCAAACCCTGAGCTGTTTGACATGCTCCACTTAAAGAAATCCCAATCCATCAGAGCCACAAGCTCCAGGGATCTAAACCTTGTCATCTCAATGAACAAAACATGCTGGAGGGATAGATTCCTGACCCAGGGACTTCCCATACTCTGGAATAGACTGCCCATACATGTAAAGCAGAGTGCTTCCTTGGCCCTCTTCAAAAGAAATCTTGACGATTGGATGGGAGTTAGGAAATTCACTCCGGGGATCACGTCAGTCACAGACAGGGGTCCAGGGAAGTAAATATTGTGGGAAGAAATATCCAGGGAATTGTTATGGCTAGGCTTGTATAGGCCCTAGGGTCGATAGCCTAGTACCAGCCTATGAATCTATAAAATGGGGTGACAGCAGATTATTGCAAGAGAGTGCTGGAGCAGGACTGGTTGTAATACTCAGGGGCTAGAGGGAGACTACAATGGAAAACCCTGAAGATTTATGAATTAAATATTTAGGGTGATACTTTGAAGTAAGGTTACTAATCTAGCAGTACTTAATAAAAAGAGAGAATTAAGTTTACCAAGAATAACAACTATTGATGACTTGCCTATTGGTTACTACCTAGGTACTACTAATGATGGTCTAACCACAACTACACTCAACTAGGAATCAATGTTTCTTTCCTTCTTCTCTCAGCAGAAACAAAACAGTTGTGGTTATCCCAAGCTGGTTTCTAAGACGTTGGTGATCAACAGTCTCATCCCAAATGTTGCAGGGGTCTGTTGGCTTGTTATAGCCTTCTACTGGTAGGTATACTGCATATTACATACAGCAGCTCAGTACAAGATAACTAAGCTGCAGAATAGTCCAAAATTAAAACGTAAGAGATTTCTACCAAAACAATAACCAGAGTAATCAAGTAAGTCCCATACAAACTGCCCAATCAGAGAGAGCAAGGAGTCAGTGTCTCCTGTGCCTCTTCTGTTACCAGGAGCAAAACAGCAGTACAAATCCTAAGCTGGTTCCTAAGAAGGGTTTTCAGGATTTCTAGTGCTCAATAGTTTCTAGGAAGGATGGGAAATACTGTATTTTTGCTGCTTCTCCCACCAAGAGCAAAAGTTTTATCTTATATAATAAGCTGATTCCTGTGAAGGCTTGTGTAGGCTACCAGTAATTACTAGTCTTGCCCCAAGTAGAACAGATTTTAAAAGTATGATAGAATAAAATGGTTAATGCTCAAGGCATTGCAATGGTGGGAAGATATGAAAGACAGGGTAACTAAAGCTTTAACTGTCTAAAGGAAGGGTCTTCTCAATTTGAAATGCTAGTGCTCCCTTGTATGAGCAGATAAGACTGGGGGGTAGTTTTCAAAGTCAAAGGTACAGTAGGAGCAGACTACTTAAGTGCCACTGAATTTAAAAGCATAAGGGTAGGTGGGTGGCAAAAAATAATCACACAACAACAACAGCAGCAGCAGTTATTGATGAGTGGCAGCTTCT
Source organism: Protopterus annectens (assembly GCF_019279795.1). Classification (NCBI taxonomy): domain Eukaryota; kingdom Metazoa; phylum Chordata; order Ceratodontiformes; family Protopteridae; genus Protopterus; species Protopterus annectens. The sequence continues at coordinate 1,092,046,705 of NC_056727.1, read as the reverse complement.
AAAGACTATATCATTTGTTTGTTCTGCTTTCCTTAAATAATAAATGATTCACCTCAGCTTGTCCCACAATCACCTAGATTTAATCACTTTGTAGTCAGAGACTGGAAGATGAATTTTTAATTTGCCCTATGTAACAAATTTTAAAACTCCATGAAAAAACAACTTTAAAGTAAATCAAACTGCTATAAAAAGGGCCAATAGAATAGGAAAAGTACAAATGTGTAACTCTTAAGTGAATAATTCCAAAATAGTCATACAACAGCAGCAGTCAAAGGTCACTGGCAGCTCCCAAAATTATTTATTTAATTAATAAAATGTATGTATGCATGTTTTATTCACCTAGTTAGTTCAACTAGACTTGCAGCCGGTTTTCTGGGGAGACTCAATTGTGGTATTCTGTTAACAAGGGAAAATTTGGAAATTTGGTCAGGGCAGCTATGAAATTCCATTTACTATGGTAGGTATGTACATATGTCATTTTTAATAAAGCACACATTCGGTTTTTACATCCACTTGAGATACCGCCAACTCAAGCTGATAGGTCCTTAATTAAATATCTCGTCTGAAGGAGGGCTCACTCAAGAGCGTATCACGACCTTTATAGTGCACTGCATTGTCAGTACCAGAAAATAAATCCAAGTACCATCTAAGGGAATAACCAGCCTACAATGCTATGTTTAGTCATGCCAATAACTCCCGGAGTCAATGTGGGGTCATTGTACCAGGTATAGCCTTTAAATATCATATTGAATTTAGACTCCCAGATCCATTCTACAAAGAAGACCCTAAAGTGTCATCACTGATAATTGTGCTTCATAAGGCCCCAAAAATGATTTGTTTCAGAGTGTCAAGACTAAAAAACAATCTTCCAGATACGGACACTGCACTTATGTGGGAAACAGCATGACACCAATGCCCTTGCTAAGCATATTATGTGCCATGGACAGGGACATAATTTTAAATTCCTTGTGCTAGAGATCATTCCTGAGAGTTTAAGAGGGGGAGATCTTAGGAATCGCACAGAATCTGCAAAGCAAAAATGGATTCTGTCTCTTAATGCTGATAAAATACCAGGTCTTAATGAAGTTGTCTCTCTTAAGCCTTTTTTAAAAGCTAGACCTCTCAAACACTGAGTATAGGATTGTTTTGTATACATATTTTTTATATATATTTTTTATCTTTTTTATATGTTTCATTTGCCTGCTTTCTTGTTGTGACATTTTTCTCTTAGATAATTGATGCATTTATCACTGTTTAACTTAAGGTATTTAACTGCATTTGTTACTAGTTTAGAACAGTCTGATGAAGCGGTGAGAGCACACCGTGAAAGTGCTTACTCTCTTTTGTGTGCATTAAAGTTTATTGTTTTACCTTCAGCTGTGTTAGCTTCGGTACTTTTTTGTTTTTCTTAGTGGTTACTTGTTACTGTACTAATCTATTTTTATTCAAAGCATACTTTTTACACTACAGGTTTGAGATCAAGTTTGATGGGTTACAAAAAGGAAAGACAGTAAATTATCTGGGTATTACAATAGAAGGGCAAGAAGATGGTAAAGTTAAAACTAAAATATTTAGAAAAATGGGACAACCAAGCTTTATGTTGCATGGAACTAGTTGTCACCCCCCCATACTATTTCTTCCATTCCTTATGGGGAAATGGTTAGGGTTAAACTTTTATATAGTGACAGGAAGAAATGTGAGAAGGCAGTATAAAATACAACTAATATGTTCATGGAAAGGGGCTATGAGCCAGAGAAAGTATGGTTGGGGTATAATAAAGTAATGAATAAAAAAGTGAATAAAGCACAGAACATAATAATGCAGAAGAAGAATGCTGAAGAAAAAGAAAGTGAGTTATATTTTGTGTCTAAGTATAAACATTTTTCTAATATTTTAGAGAAAATAGTTAGGTATTTATTACTGGTCTTATATACAGAAAGAAAAATCCTGCCTAAAAAATGTCAAACTTTGTTTTTCATATAAAAGAGGCAGGCGTCTTAAAGACATGTTAGTACATGGAAAATTTGAGAGACCAAAAATATAGAAAATAATTTAGAAAATAATATAGTGAGATATGGAACTTTTCCATGTGACAATTGCACAGTATGCAAACATATAGCGGATAGTTTTGAAAGTACTAATGGGAAAGATTGACAGAAGAGGCAGCTTTACTTGCATTAGAAAAAATATCATATATAATTTAAAATGTCCTTGTGGATTATTTTATATTGGGAAAAGCAAGAGAAGCTTTGCTGCAAGATTAAAAGAGCAAATAAGGGACATCAAGAAGCAAAGATTTTAAAGTCCTGTAGCTATGCACTTAAAGGAACACCATAATGGAGACCCACAGGGGTTACAGGCAACTGTTTTGGAACAAGTGAATACTAGGTTTAGTACTGATGAAAAAATTAAGGAACACTTAAGAAGGAAGGAAACAATATTTATTTTAAAATATGATACAATGTTTCCAAGATGTTTGAATAGGGAATTCTCTTGGAAGCATTTAATATAAGAAGGTTAAAAAAGGAATATTCAAATTTAACCTTTTTAGTTGGCTTTTTTAGTGAATTCTTTATTGGATGATTATTTAATTGATTAAATGCACGTATTTAAGTTTATGCTTACTAGCAGAAAGATGTACTCTGAAAAGTCTTTTCGAAAGCTGAGGCACCACAGAGGTTTTACTTGCTCTTAATGGTATAAGAGTTTGACTTTTGCTGTTAACTTTTACTGCAGAAATTATTTTTTTTTTTATTTTAATAAATCAGTCTGTGTACTAAACTGAGTGAATTCACCTAGCCTGGAACTTGTGGTGTGAGGTCTGGTTTGTTCTAGAGTGTGGTGCTTTATTTAGATGTATATTTTACTGATAGTAAAATATCTGATTTGAATTCTTCAGTTAAATGTAATGAATTACCTTTAGATATATATTGCCAATAGGATATTTTAGTTATTGTTTTGTAAGTTATTAATTCCTTATATAGATTTAAAATACTATTTTTCATCTTATGATATTTATATATAATTTCATATAAGTAATTTATAAATTTTGGTGTATTATTAAAGGAAGAATTATTCATTACTCTGCATAAATCCTGGGGGTACATTAAGATACTTTGTAAAGTTAACCAGTCTTGATATGGGATTTCATAAGTTGCCATTATCATTTGCATGCCTAATACTTTAAGTTCTCTAATGCATTGCTGCCAACAAAAAAATTCTCTTGTTCCCCGGAAGTAATTATTTTTCTATATATTTTGTGAGGGTAATTTTTTGTTATGGTGAATGTAGTTAAAAGATCAAACCAAAGTTTTAAGTCCATATTAGAGTTAATGAATTTCCTAAATGAATTAAAGTAGTGATTAATCAAACATGATTTGGTAGGCTTTGTTATATTGTATTGCATATTAATATTTAGTAGGTACCAAAGTTTACTGACTTTATTCAATATTGAAATTTTTTATGAAGTAGATTCATTTGTTAATAAAACAGTTTCCAACTGGCAGAATAATTAGGATTTATACATTCCATAACAGGTTTAAGTATTGATACCTTTATATATAATACAATACCCAGGAAATTTAGTCCACCTTTTCCCCATGGTCTAATGTGATGAATTAATGCTACTCTGTTTCTTTTAAGAAACCTCAGAAACTTTAATAAACATGCATTTATCTCTTTAAGAATATGCCTCTCAGGAATCAACTGAATTGTCAATGCTACCTAAAAATCTTGGGTAATAAAACCATTTTTTTAACTGTAATCTATCTTCAAAGGTCAATAATATTTTATTCCATTTTCAGTAGAAGTTTTGATTGTGTTAATGATGTTATTATAGTTTGTTAATATTAACTCATTCAGATCTTTACACAAGAGAATTCCTAAATAATTTAAAGTAGATACTTGTTTCCTTATGATATGAACCCCTTTAACTTGTATTTCTTTCTTATTGTTTAGAAATGAAAATTTAGAGTTTGATCTATTAAAATGAAGACCTGAAGTCACATAATATTTCTCAGTTAGTATATCTAATTCCTCTAAAGTTTCTTTGAAGTTAGGTAATGTTCGTAATATATCATCAGCAAATAACATTATTTTGGAGTTATATTGGCTATACACATCTACTCCTCTTATTTTTGAGTTATTACATATTGAAACTGCAAGAATTTCAATAGCCAATGGAAATAGAATAGGTGATAGGGGACATCCTTGTTTAGTACTTTTTGTTATAGAAATAGATTCTGAGGTGAAATTACCTAATTTGATATAAACAAAATTATTTTCATATATATTCTTTAATAGTTGAACAAAGGATGGGGGGAATTCAAATAACACCCAAAATTTAAATAGATATTCCCAACGTAAGGAATCAAAGACTTTCTCAAGTTCTAATCCAATTATCAGTGCTTCTTAATTTTCCTTATTTAAATAATCAATAAGAGTAAGTATCCTTTTGATATTGTTGTGGGTATGTTTGTTGTGTATAAACCCAGTTTGATCATTATTTATTATTTTAGATACTGGTATTTTCATTCTATTTGCTAAAATTGACACGAATATCTTATACTCATTATTTAATAATGATATAGGTCTATATGAGGTGCATGGATCTGAAGATTTGTTTTCTTTTAGGATTGGGGTAATTAAAGAGTATTTCCAGGAAGTGAGTATTATTGCTTGTGACTGGATTTCTAATAATGTTTTATGAAAAATAGAGATTATAGTTAAGGGGAAAAGTTTATATATATATCTGTAAGTATGCCATCTATTCCTGGAACTTTGTTAGTTTTACTTTCTTTTATCTTATCAGTGATTTCTTTATAAGAAATGGGTCTTTGTAAGTCTAATTTTAGTTATTCAGGATTTTTTTTATATAGTTTAAAATTGTATCCAAGTTTAATTGATCATTATGTATTTTTCCATTTTTAAAATGTTCCATATAATGATGTCTGAATGCTTCAAGAATGTCTCCTATGTCTGATACATTTTTCCCCATCTTTTCATGGTAAATGTTGTTAATATTATTAGCTTTGGAATGTATTTTAACTCGTGTAGATAGATTATGTAAACGTCTAGGGGAAGTAGCCAAATGATTTATTTTTAGTTTTTCTAGTGCTAAATTAGTTTTGTATGTTAAAATTTCATTATATTTCTTATTTAATTCCTCTATTTTCCTTTTACTTTCTGGAGGGTTTTGATGTTTTTCAGATTTTGCCAACAAAGTCTAGATTGTAAGTCGTGCAATTCAGAATCCCATTCTCTAACTTTGTTTTTGTACTAAGGGTAATGTTAGTGAACTTGTGATATTATTACCCCTAAATATGTGTGTGGCATTAGTATGTGTAGACCACGAGATGGATTGTTAACTGATATCCCATCCTGAATTGGGCTTTGCTACATACCCATTGCTACCAGGAGATGATCCAGCATAGGAAAAATTTAAATGGATAAAGTTTTTTACTGAAATGGACTGATGGCTGGCTAGAAGACTACATAATGCAAGCATCTGCACATGTATTGGGTAATATCTTAAGGAGTGATGCAAGCCTTCTTGCTTGTTTATTTGATATGTGTTAAGACCTAGCACAATTGCCTATTTATTTATTTTGTTGAATTAATGTCTCCCACTAGGCCTATGACCTTGTTAAAGGGGAGATTTGACTGAGGAATGGAGGCAGAATTTAGCCTAGACATTCAGGAAAGTGCCTTGCTTTTCACTGACAAATGTGGGAGTTTTAACATCCACTTGTATTAAAACAAATTCAGACAGCTGAGACTATGCTGCTTACTTCTCATCTTCTTTGCTTAAAAATGCTGGAGAAAGCGACAAATGATAAGGTGGCAAAAACTCCAAATAAGGGACAATTTGTTTTTAAATATTAGTCTAATTCACTTAACAATTTACTAGAATAGGTTTTGCATCAACATACATTTTTGAACAATAACAATTATAAAACTCTAATTGCTGGCATTGTTGACTGAATGTAACTCGCACCAATTTATCAGAGGCATGCTTTAGGAATCCCATGCCTGCCTAGAATAACATCACCCCAAACTATAAAAACTATTGACCTATCTCCACTCTGTGCTCACTTGCAAACATCTTTTGGAAGAACTTGTGCAAACAACTACTCAAACATTTAAATATCTATGTTCTTCTCTCTGATAAAGTGCATGGCTTAGGAAATGGCTTTAACACTGCTACAGCTTTAGTGTGCCATATACAGTAATATCAGTAACTGTGTAATAACCTCTGGTGTATTTGTAGATATGATTAGGTCATTTGAAATGGCAAACCACAACATGCTTATTAATAAAATGGAAAAAAAAAAAACGATTGGACCAAATACTATTGCTTGAGTGCAAAGTTATCTGGGGAATAGAACCTTTCAAGTCACTTCAAAAATTACTCTCTCCACAAGAAGTACCCTTAGTACCGGAGTTGTCATGATTCTGTATTGGGAGTTGGGACCCCAGCTCTTCTCTCTATTCATTAATGATCTTATTGAAGACCTATCCATCTTACATCTCATTATATATATGCAGATAGCATCCTCTTACTAGAATCTAACAAATGCCAACTCACCCTGCAGACTCAGTTGCGACAATCATTCTCTCAACTTTGCAAATGGGATGAAAATTACAAAGTCTTGATTAATCACAAAAAATAAATGTTATGATCTTTGCATCTCTATAGAAAATATCACAACATAATAAACTCACTATCACTGATGATCAAAATAATATTATTCCAGTTGTGTCAAAATACAAATATTTAGGACTTACTCTAGACCCCACACCTCACACTCACTTTCTCTGTCCTTATTGACAACATCACTAATAAAGGGCTTTCACAGTTAAGATTCTGCTATATAATCTCAACACTTGCTTTCACGCACTACACAGATGGTCCTAGTCAAACATGCCCTTCTTTCTAAACTAGAATATGGATTGACACTTTGTGCCTTCCATTCTAGCTGCAACACCCAAGAATACAGATAACTAAAAATAAAATAAACAGATCTGCACTACTACTAGTCTTTCAAACTCATCACTGCAACATCCTTCAGAGCTTAAATCAACTTCTTATAATTCAGAGATATTTATTTATGTATTTATTCATTCATTCATTCATTCATTCATTCATTCATTCATTTTCATTTGTTTACTGGGAAAGTCCAACTGGAAATTAAAACCCCTACTCAGTTTAGAGGAAGTGAGTTTGCACAGAAGATGAGCTGTCATTGGTGATAACACTACATTATTGCGTGGGGAGAGGTGGAAAGTAACGGAAGAGTTAGTAAGGTGATTTGGAATTTGATATTGCAACATATCAAGAAAAAATGATTCTGCATCTTGTTTGAAGGTTTTTCCTGCATTTATTTGCAGATGGTGGTTGGGAGGGAGTTCCAATGTTTTTTCAAGTGGCCATGAGAACTGTGCAAGGGAGTCATGTTTGTCAGACATTTTTCAGTTAAACAGAAAGTACAAGAAAAGATATACCAGTGTTGTAGACTACTGAGAGGGAGATAGGCTTATAGATTCTGCAAGATTTTCTGTGCCATTGTAACTGTTTGAGTTTGAGCAGGTTGGAGAAGTTGAGTTAGTTTAGCCATTTGAGAGCTACACAGTGGTGTGTTCTGCTAAGTAGGCTTGTGGCAAACACTGCAAGCTTGTTGTATGATTACTCAAGTTTTGCGACTTGTGTTAATTGTAGATGGGTAAAGATTTTTGAAACTTATGTCAGTGGAGGGATAAGTCAGGCAGCAGCAGTACCTGTGGCCTTACATGCTTTTATCAGACAAAAATGGTTTGGATCGATATAGCATACCTAAATTTTGGTGGGTTTTATAGATTACTTGGTAAATGTTAGATGGAATCTTAGGTGTTAATTAACAGTGATTTTAAGAAGTTTAGTGTGGTGGACTAAATCAATGAATGTGCCATTAGATGATTAATGAGTAAGTGGGTTGAGCAGTGTTGATGCTGGTTTAGGTCCGGAGAGCGTCAGCTTTGTCTTTTAGGAATACTGTAAGACTTTTTGAAGTTCAGAGATAGAGGGAGCTGAATAGGTGAAAATTGAGTTATCTGCATGCTGGATCAAAGTGCAATGGGCAAATTGTTGATGGATATATTGAAGTGGGCTGAGGATCGGTGGAAACCAACTGGAATGTGGAGGAGGTTTGTAACTATTTTATACTCTGAGTGCTTTGGTGAAGGAGAAGGCGGTGTGAGACAGTGTCAAGGACTTTAGAGAGGCTAAACAATACTGAGGAGATGAGGAGATTTCTATTTTAAGGATATTTACTATGTTGAGAAATGAGAAGAGGGCTAGGTCAGTGCTGAAGACATGTTAGCATGGTGGGAGGAGATTGGAGAGGGCTGACTTCACTCATCTGAGCTGCGAATTACTGGTGGAAAGCTAACTGGATGCTTATCTGATTGGTCTATGGGATTAGTAAGTGTTAAATGTGTGTCTTTCTAAGATTATTTAAGCCTCACAGTTGCATAAGTCATGGCTCATTTATGCCGAGCTACTCATGAGTGATTTTGCAAGCGTAAGCTATCTGAGGCTAAGAAAACAAATCTAAGTATGTTTTTTGCACTTGAAGGTCTACTGTGTTATTTACTTGTTTTTCTGATTTTTTTCAAAGATTCAGACTGTTTTTTTAGCTGCTGTAAGAGATGCTGTTGTAAAGTATTCATAGTCTTTTTAATTTAATTATTTATTTCCAGGCATCTGTTTGCTTTTCCCAGCACTTAGGCTCCAAACTAGTCATTTTATATTAAGAGAGTCTAAGTCTGCACTCTTGTGGAAGGAGAGGGCTGATTTCACTCATCTGAGATAGGAATTACTGGTGGAAAGCTCATTGTGTGCTTATCTGATTGGTGGGCTTAGTTAATGTTAAACTTGTTTTTTCTAAGTATTTAAGCCTCATGTTTGTGCAAAGCTGCTCTTCATGTAGCAGCAGTTTAGATTGCTTTGTATATACCAAATGCCAAACATTTAGATTTTCCTATAAAACTACCTTGGAACTTTATCCCAGTCTCACAGCACTCACCAGGGAACTAGCTTGCAGGGTGAGCAGCACTTATGTACCTGGTTAAAAATATTTTAGTTTACATTACCTTATATTTGAACCCAGGACTATGACTGCTCAGTGAGCAGCTAGTTTGGGCACTGGGCAGCATCGTAGGCTAGGTTAGCTGCAGATTGCAGCAAGTAATCACACCCATCTTATCTCATTATAAACACCCAACACACCTATCCCTTACAAGTACATTAAGACAAGCAGCCATGGATGGACACTTTTCTACCATCTCTGTTTTCAGCTAGGTGGACATGCATCCTGAGGCAATGTAGCAATCGACTCATGTACACTGACAACCACTTAATTCTCAAACAGACAAATAGAGTGTGTGAGAAATGTATGTACACATTGTCATTGGAGGTCAGACTCTCATATGCAGACGCTAAATGCAACAAACAAGTTGTCAGCAACTCATACACATAACTCACCACACCCACTAAGGACAATACACATAGAACTATATATATGGAGGTGCTGACATGTAACCTACCCAAGCCTCAAAGGCCTCTCAGGCAAAATCTTTAGAACCTCCACATACACACAAACAAGACACTTACAGGAGGCTAAATAAAACCACACCTCAATGTGTCTCAACTACCAATCCCATAGGATCATAGGATCATAGAAAGTTACTATACTAATGGCCCTAGGGCTGTTACAAGCCTAGCTAAGTTCTACCCTTATTTTCATGATCAGCACCTATTGCTCTGTCCAAGAGGGACACAGGTGGAACCACCAGGGTGAATTTACTATTACCCAACCAATTGTCCAGATTGCATTTGAAGATGACCAATGGGGTGCTCTGTTTGACATGAAGTGGGAGTCTGTTCCAAAGGTGTGGTAACCTCTGAGAGATACATCTGTCCCTCTAGCAGGTTCTATTAATGCCACATACCAGGTTAAGGTCTTTAGAGTGAGTAACCCATGTACCATTTGACATGAGGATATGCAGAACTTCTAATAAAGCTTTGTCAGAAATTGCCTTATATTCAAACCAGAGATCACCTCTGAGTAGTCAGTATGAAACAGAATAAAGTGACAGTGATTTCAGATGATCCAAATAGGACAGATGCTGAAGACCTTGACTTTACCTTGTGAGGTACCTTTGTGGTCTCTCCAATCGCTGCAGGTGCTTGGAATGGTTTATACCAAAAGGGGTGTTTTACTCAATTATTGGCCTGATGAGAGAAGAGTATAGGGGGGGGGCTATAACACTTTTTTTTTTCTGGAGGCAATGTCCTTACTTATGAGATGAGCAATATAGAATGCCCTTCTTGACACTGTGGAGACACGATGATCAAAGGTAAGGTTTTTGTCAACCTGTGTTCCCAGGTCTCTCACCACCGAGTGTGTACTTAGGGTGTTGCTACTGATGTGGTAGTTAGCAGAAACATTGCTCTTACCAAAAGGGATGATAATACATTTTTTTGCATTGAGTTTAAGACCATGACTTTGGCACCAATCATTTGTTTGTGTAAGAACCTCTTGTAAGATGTTGACATCATTTGGAGATTCTATGACTAGTAATGTCTTTCGGCTTTTCTCGGTTAGGGGTCGCCACAGTGGAACTCCGGTCCACTAATGATTGGCAGGGGATTTTTATGGTGCTGAGTTGTCAGCCTGATGCCCAACCTTCAAAGAAGACACACCCATTCACGCACACACCTACCTGCATATCTTTATGCATCATTCGACCATGGGGAGGACATGCAGACTCCACACAGAAGGCGCTCCAGCCAAGAATCGAATGGGATAGCCTCTTGCTTTGAGGTGACAACGCTAATTGCTGCACCATCACAGCACTCATGACTACTCTGCAGTAATCAGCAAACTTTATCAGCCATAGACCTTTAGTTTTTACTTGTACTTCAGAGAAATAGATTCCAAACAGTCCAGGACTGATCCCTGTGGAACACCACTGGTTACAAGTCTGCTGTTGGAGGTGGATTCCCCTATTTTGACTATGTGGGTTCTATCAGTGAACCAGTTAGTGATCTAATTATATAAGGGTTGATACTTAGCTGGGTGAGTTTGTCAATGATGTCTGAGTGGAGGATAGTGTCAAAAGCCTTGGCTAAGTCTAGGTAGGCTGTATGCATAGATTTCCCCTCGTCCAGGGCCATGGCAACAGTCTCGAAGAAGTCCACCAAGTTTAACAGGCATGATCTCCCTTTGACAAATGCAAACTGAGTAGGGTCAAGTGTTTGGAGATTACCTATATTTTTGTTGATAAGATCCATGATGATTTGCTCCATGGCCTTGCAAATAAGACTAGTCAGGCTAATAGGTCTGTATTTCCCAGGGTCAGTGGAAGCACGACCTTTGTGCAAGGGAATAACGGTGGCCATTTTCCATTCAGCTGGTATGAAGACGGTGCTTAGACTATGATTGAAAGGAGTACCCAATGGTATTGCTAATTCTTGTTGGAGCTCATGTAGGACACAGCCTGGGATGCTATCAGGTTCCATAGATGCTGTGTTTTTGGCCTTAGAGAGGGTGTTTATGACCTGCTCTTTAGAGATACAAGGTAGAGGACAGGTGGTAGAAATGTCATGGTGTACATGTGGCAGGGACAGGGGAGTGACGTTTTTACAGTACCTGTCGGCCAACAGGTTAGTTATGTCCACAGGCTTAGTAAATGTGGCATCTTTAACTACCAGTTCGGCGCATATATGGGCCTTTGCTTTTAGGTTATAGGTGTAAATAAAGAATGCCTTGTGGTTGTCCTTAGTTGAGGAAGCTAATTTGGATTCATAGTTAGCTTTGGAGGACTTCACAAGAAGTCTTATTTGCTTGTTTAAGCTGAGGAGGGAGTGTTTCCAGTTTAGGGCTCAATCCCTCTTACTCATAGACAACAATTTCTTCTTCTTATTGTAAAGCCTGTCAATGACACTTCTCCACCAGGCAAGTTTGCTCTTCTTTGAGGAGCTTGTTGTGGTCCTATCAGGTATGATTGAATCAATGCAGTTATACAGGTGTTTGTATAAACCATTGGTGTAGAACTTGGCATAGTTGCCAGTTCCATCTGAGGGGGTGGTGCAGTGAAGCTATTTATACCGACCTGTAAGAGGTTATAATCTGCTTTGGATAAGCTTTTTAATTTAGTTGCTGCTGGGGGGGTGGTCAGGTGTGATAGTTACTTCGAATGAGACTGATTTGTGGTCAGATCTCACCAGGGAAGATCTCACACTGGGGTTGCTACAGTGGTCCCCATATTGGTAAGCGCCAGACCGAGGATGTTGGTACCCCCTGTGGGGGTGTCAACCAGTTGGTCCAGGGGACTGGATTTAACAAAGTTGAGGAATATTTGGGCATGTGAGTTTGAGTATGAGTAATTTACCCAGTAAATGAAAAGGTAGTTAAAGTCACCCAAAACCATGGTGTTCATGATGTATCTTAATAGACTCAAGCAAATCCAAATAGGCAGAGTGGGTGTCCTGATTCATGGAGAGGGTTCTGTAGCTGGCAATGGCTTAAATAAGTGTCCTAACAACAATTAATTGCACGGGAAGTATCTCTAGGGAATCATACTGTTAACCAATCTGGAGGTGTATTTATCTTTAATGAATATTGATACACCACCTCCTTTAGTTTTCGCACCTTTAGTTTGTGGTCTGAACATGTGGAAGGAGGTGTAACCCAGTATGGCTAGGGTGCTCTCTACAGCCTTAAACCAGGTCTCTGTGACTGCACAAATGTCTGCATCTTCCAAGGTGAGGACTGCTTCGAGTGAGTGTAGTATCATGTTAAAACTCCTAGCATTTAGCAGCATAACCTTGAGGTTATTTTTAGATGGAGTTTTTACATCAGGAATTTTGTCCTTGAGACACTGCCTAAAAAAGGCAGTATGGGGGTGGTAAGAGCCTTAGCCAGTAGCCAAAATCCCAGGGGTGATGGATAAAGACCATCTCTGGAAAAGCATCGAGGTCTGTTGATCATGTCATCCCAGGCTGACAGATACTGGATCCCCTTAAAATAGGACCAGAAACTAAGCCAATTACTGAAATCAATCATTTTGTGTTTACAATGAGACATCATCCAAGGTGAAGGTAAAATGCTGCTTAAGGCTAGGGACATACTTGACTGAGACACATAGTCCAAGAGACCAGTTTTGTCTCTCTTCATATAGTCCAGAGAGGTAAATCTGAAGTGATTCACACCAACATGGACTATGATAGAGACATAACAGTACCTGTTGTTTAGAGACTTGAGTACATGTGTGATATGGTGGATCCTGGCACCTAACAGACAGCGGACCGTGACCTTTTCTTTATCTAGACTGATGAAAGGGACATCTGTGTGTCTCATGACGGGATCATCTATGACTAATATGTTTGGTTTTGTGTTTTGTCTTAAGGGCTTGACAGGTGAGACACTGGTGCATGAGTTATTATATGTATTGTGTTTTGCAGAGGAAGTATTATGTGTAGCATGCTTGTGTTTGTGTTTGTGTTTGGGAGGTCTCTGGTGTTTAGGTATATTTCTGGTGAGGACCTCTGCATATGTGCAGTAAAAGGTGAGGTGTGCATGCTGACAACCTGCCAATCATATGTACTGACTAGTGTGTGTGAGAGCATCTATTCAAGGTTTTTAATATAGCTGCATCTCTCACCATAAAGTGAAACATTTCACAACACAACATTCTTGTCAAAGGTGACTCCACTCACCCTAAGTACCAGTATGACTCAGTCATTGTCCATGTGGGCACAAATGACCTGAGATGTACCTCCCTGGACAAAATGAAGAGAGACATAACTGAGCTCTCAAAATATGTGTCACAGGCAGGTATGAGCCTAGCACTAAGCAGTATTCTACTGTCTTTAAGGATGATGCCACAATACAAACAGAAAATGATTGACTTTAACAATTGGCTTATCTACTGTGTCATTCCAAAGGTGTCCAATATTTGTTACCCGGGAGGACATGGTCGATAGGCCATGCTATTTTGCCAGGGATGGCCTCCACCTGTCACCTCTAGGTTTTCGGATATTGGTAAAAATATTATCTACCCAATTTTGTCATTTTAGGCATTGCCAAACAGACAAACCTTCCAATTTAACAAATGTACTCAGGACAAGCTAAATGGGTTACTGCTTAATGCTAGGAGTCTGAACAAGAAACTGCACTTGCTAAAAGCTCTCCTAATCCTGGAAAATGCTGACATCTATGCAGTTACCAAAGCATGGTTTAGACCACTTCGGCAGTGCATTATTATAATACCTATCATACATTCCACTCACATACTGAACATGAAAGAGTGAATGGCGGAGGTGTATCTAGCTTCATAAAAGAATAGATCATCTCAAGGCTGGACAAACAATATGACATGCCTGAGCTACCCCATGTCCAACTAGCTATGGGAAAAAATCCATTATTATGGAGGTCTCCCTCCATGAATCAGGATACCCACATATCATACCTGGAGTTACTTGAATCACTCACCATGCACCCCAGTACCATACTCTTAGTAATTTAACCACACCTCCATAAACTGGGAGGCATACACTATCAATAACACACAGGCCCAAAGATTCTTCTACTCTGCAAAGTCAAATACCCTGGAGCAAGTCTCCACTCCCACCAGGGGAACACATATCATAGATCTGGTACTCACAAACATGGGGGAACACTGTATTCTCCCCATGTGTGATGTCCTCACTGATATGATCAGATCATAAATGGTCTCCCTGGAAGTTAAGGTGAAATTAGACCCACCACTGAACCCCAAAAACTTTAAAAACTTTTCTAGGGCAAACCACCTCCTATTACTTGAAGGCGTAGACAGAGTCCAAGCTCCCTCAAATCCAGAAAACACAGAAGATTTTGCAGAGGAGTACACCAAAGCCCTGTATGACCACATAAATGACTACATAGAAATGGCAGTACTGAATTGAAACAAGCCCAGGCCAAACCCCCCAAAACAGGCCACCTTACTGGACCCCTGATCTTAATAGGTTGTATAATAAAAGAAAGAAAATTCTTTCAAGAAATAAGAGGAAATGTGCACAACAGAGCAATACGTTCCTCATTAGTATAAATAAGCAAATCAAAGAACTAGTAAAGTCTCTGAAACCTGATTTTTAAAGTAAAATAGCCTTCGAAGCTAAGGATAACCATAATGCATTATCATGTCTGCAATTTTAAGGGCAACACTCAGCAATGTGCAGAACTATTTATAGAAGGCATGCCCTATACTCAACCAGCAGATATGGCAAATCTGCTGGCTGATTAATTCAGCTCAAACTTCACTCCTCCATCACCCCTTTTCACCTCCAAGAAATACCTTCTACCACTATTCTGCCTGTCATCACTTATGAACAGGTAGCCACAGTGCTAGCGCTCTCCAAAGCTAAAAACATGGCATCTATGGAGCCCAATGATTTACCAGGTTGCCTCTTAAATAGTTTAAATCAGGACCTATGAGGCCCAATAGGAACTCTATTTAACAGAGTGAAGAGCAGTTATGGTCATTCATCTGCATAATGGAGGGATTATTAACTGACCTGTAAAAATTATAGACACATAAACTTGACTAGCCTTGTTTGTAAAGTCATGTAAAGGATAATCATGGACCTAACAAATAAAGACATAGGAAACCTCCAAACACTAGACCTGACCCAATTTGGTTTTGTCAAGGACAGGTCGTGCCTACTAAATCTGGTGATCTTCTTTGTGAAAGTCACCAAGGCCATGGATGAGGCCAAAACAGTATATACCACCAACCTCTACCTGGTCAAGGCATTTGACATAAGTCTCCACTCAGGTTTTATAAATAAACTTACAAAACTGGGCATAAATTCCTACATCACCAGATGGATAGCCAGTTGGTTCAAGGACAAGACACATGTGGTCAAAGTGGGTGATTCATGCTCCAGCAAGTAACTACTGGTGTGCCACAGGGCTCAGTACTGGGACCACTCTTGTTTGGGATTTACTTCTCAGATGCCAAAGGCAATGTGGAAGGCCTCTGGATGACAAAGTTTGAAGATGACTGCAAGCTGGGGGCAATCTTTGAATGTCCCAGTGATGCAGATATCCTTCAGGAGGGTATAAATCAGTCAAATGATTGCTGTCAGAACCGTGCCCTGAAACTAAATGTGAATAAATGCATTATCGTACCCTTTGGGAAATCAAATACACCTGCTAACTACAACATTAGTAACATGTCCTTAAGAGTATCCTCAGATGTAAGGGATTTAGGTACACAGGTGGATAGTGGCCTGAACTTTGCTTATCACTTGTCCACAGTGGTGAGGAAATCATTCTTTGTGGCACAACTTATAAGCAAAGGTATGGCATCCAGATCCCGGGAGATTATAGCCCCACTGTACACAGCCCAAATTAGACTAATAATTGATACAATGCGCCATTCAGAATGTACCTGACTAGGCACCTACAACAGTTGGAGCAAACACAGAGGTTCCTCACTAAGAAAATGCAGTGTGCTAACAACATGTCCTATGCAGACAGACTGAAAGCCCTGTCCCTCTACTCTGTCTCCTATCAACAATTAAGGGGTTACCTATGCCTGACCTACAAAGCACTCACAAATCTAGCCTTGATGGAGCTATTACATATCCGCAAAACAAATAGTATGAGGGTCACCTTTTGAAGGGATCTAAATTTAGCCACTGAATCAAGCAGAAAAAGAAAGAAAGAAAGAAAGAAAGAAAGAAAGAAAGATATGTGTCCCAGAGATTGCTACTTCTTTGGAATAGACTTCCTAGTCACATAAAACAGTTCTTTCCTGGCCCTTTTCAGGACAAATCTTGATCAATGGATGGGGAATCACAAATTCACACATGGGGTGGCACCCTTGTTACTTATAGATAGAGGAAATCTATAAAATCTGCAAAATTATCAAGGCATAGTCTCAAAACTATGCCTTACTCCTGTCCCTAGGGGCCACATACTGGGTTAAATTGGATTATATTAGTTAGGCTTGTAAAGACTTTTGAGCCATTAGCCTGGTAATCTCCTACGAAACTATGAACCTAGGAAAAATGCCAGTTGTGAGTGGATATATTTCTCTAAGATTTTTGAGAGTGTTGAATGAATGGCTATGGTCTGAAGTTAGAAATATCAGAGGATGGGCCATTTTTTTAGTGTGAGGATGAGGGATTTTTTTTCCAAATGGAGAGGAACCACGCTTCCTAGATTGATCTGTTATTTAAGATAGAGACAGGGTAAGCTCAACCTGTCTCCTTAGTACACTTAATACTAAAGGAAGGCTACTGCTTAACAATGAAAAGAATATTATCCTCTAGAGTAAATGTTTACTCAATAAAAAATCATGTGACAATACTATCCTTCTTAACAGAAGTCCTTTAAAGACAGTTACTGGAGAATGTGCTTTCTCTCGACTAGAGTCTGCTTTATGGAATAGAATTCCATCTGAAATTAGGGCACTACATTCTCCAAATGAGTTTACTCTCTCTGAACACCCACATGTCATTTGGATATGTTAAAGCGATAACGATTAGCCAAACCCCCTACTACTCACCTTCCTACTTCTGTTCTTAGCCAGTCTCAAAGATTTTTTCATTTTGCAGCAAGGTAAGAGTATGTAATATAGATAAATCTGCTAATCTTAACTTTGTGTAAATGCATAAATATTCCAGTCCTGCTCTTAACCAAACTCAGAAATATACATAAACTGCATATAACATCAACTTTCTTTTCTGAATATTTTAGTTTTATGCTAATCACAAATTATCTGTTTGCTTAATCACAGCTCAAATGCTGTGCGTCACAGCATGAACTGTTTAAGCAATAACCCATGCCTGGGAGTGGGCAATGCTGGATTTACCCACGGTTGGTGTAGTTTGGTCACGAGGGTGAAGCCTGAGTGGCCAACCAAAGACAACCGTGAGTAAATCCAGCATTACCCACACCCAGAAGTGGGTTATTGCTATTACACAATGAAATTATTTAAGAAAAAAAAACTTACTTTTCTTAAATAATGGCATTGTATAATGCCTCCATGCTGCCCTTCCACAGCTGTCTGGTATTCTGCAGCAGTTCTGATGTACTGCGCATGCGTATGCTTACGCAGTCCATCAGAGCTGTGTGTGGAAGCAATGGAGAAAGGAAGATCTCCATTGCTTTTTAAAAGGTGTCTCGCTATGTTAAAAGAGTTTAGCATAGCGAGATAGCTTTAAAAAAACCAACAGAGATCCGAGATCTCTGTTGCTTTTTTTTAAGATATCTCGCTATGTTAAACCCATTTAACATAGCGAGATTACAGCAACGGAGCTCTTCCATTCTCCGTTGCTGTGTAACACACAAAAAAACAACATACTAATGGAAAAAGTCTGGGCGAGCAGACCTTTTTCCATTAGTATAAGTCTGATTTACAATGGGCATGCTGACCAATCAGCGTGCACATTTTGGAATATTAATGGGGGGGTCATTGTATATACTGCTGCAAGTTTTGTACTTTATTTCCTGTTTTATTCTTTGTTAATACTGCCCCTTCTCTCAGGTTTGGCTGAAAAGGGTCTTCTGACCAGCCTACCTACCAGTTAAATGATAGACAAATAAATAACTAATTTAAAAAATATGAGGGACCAGACAAAAATAAGAGGCAATTCCAAGGACACTCTGCAGTATCAGGGACAGCTGAAAGAGATGCAAGGAGTTTTTACAGAAGAGATTTAAACATGTAAATTTTCTGGCAGGACATTGGAGACATTTCCCTTCATTGACAAATGTTATGTGAGGTTTACTTACCCCAGTTCAGGCTGATGAGCTTAGCATCTCCGACAAAGAGTAACATGACTAGAATGCTGCTGCCCAATGCTGCACAGTAGTTAAGTACTGAAATAGGAATACAAGCAATGGTACAGATCATTGTTGAATCAGTGCCCAAGGAGAACTAGTCTGCTTGACTTGCTCAGAGGAAAGACACCAGCAGAAACTTGAAGAAATCAAGCTGGAAACTGACAAATGAAGAAAAGCTAATTAGCAGCTCAGTCTCGGTATATTACTACACACTTCATACAAGTGGCAGACTTAATTTCTTCATTAGAATTTTGGCATTACACCTAACAACTTGTGGGATGTTTTATCTCTGACCCTCTTCAAGCGCAATCTTGATGAGTGGATGGGTAACCACAAATTTGTCCCAGGGGTTCCACCTGTGTCCCTCATTGACAGGGGCAACAGGTGCTGACTGAGGTTTCTTTTTGGGGATAAACTCTTGGCTAGGCTTGTAAGGACCCCAGAGCCATTACCCTAGTAACATCCTATGATCCTATGATCTTACTGCATACCCAGCAGTAAACTTCTTTCTCTGCAGTGATGATGTTGCTTCAGTAGGTGACATGGAACACTTCTAACTAACTCAGTATTGGTTAAGCACAAGTTAGTATTATATTTGAATGTGTGTGCAATAGAGCTGCTGTGGATAACACTGAATACCAGCTTTATTTTATTGGCAGTAATCTTTTGAGACTGTCATACTTGGATAAGTGGCACCAACATTAGAGTACTGCACTGTGTGATTTGTAGAGCATAAATATACTTTCATTTTATGTTTCCCTAGCTTTCAATTACTTATGTCTTTATGGTAGATGGACTCCAATACATAGCAAAATAAAATATACATAGAAGACTGCACGTGTGTTTACACACACACACACACACACACACACACACACACACACACACACACACACACACATGCGCACATGCTGCACACGCGCACACACACACACACACACACACGCGCGCGCGCACACACACACATCAGCTGTTCTGCAGGGCTGTAAGGATTTATTTTGGCTTTCATTATTATGTGTCGGTGAGGGGGAGGGTTAGTACCCTGTACTTGGAAGTGATTTAATACCTGCTAATTTCACCACTTTGTATGCTTCATGTTTTGATTTTAATATGATACATTACCACAGTGGGACAACTGATGTAAACTAGTAGCCATATAAACATGTCTATGCTTGTGTGCAAGAGATTTAGTAACTGTACAAATCTATTTATTTCACAGATCTGCCAAGAAAACCATTTGAAAAGGGAACTGCTTTTCCAGTTGCATCCTGAATATGTTATCAACCCACCAGTTATAGGCTAGTTTTGACACTGTGCAGAATTTGTTCTCCCATCCCCCCACCTTGCCTGCCACAGCTCTGAATAGAAAAAAATGCTTTGTTTACAGATGATACAACAGACCCTAGAAAGTGTGACTCTGAGCGCTGATCTGCTTTGTTTGCATATACTCGGTTTGTTACTAAATGACAGATGAATTTTCAATTCAGAGTTATTCTATACTGTTTGCACCTCAAAAGGAGGGAGGGACAAGTGGAGGGAAATATTCTGCTGACATTTAACTGACCGTCTGGCTTTCTATGTTCATTGTAATGTTACTGAGACAAGTTGTAAGCTTTCTTCAGCTGCAACAGCTTGCTATCACCGATTACTCTTTTCTTGTGTCCATGGCATTCTATGGGTGGGTGGGGCTATTTGGAAAATTGTTCTCATCTGGGATTTCCTTGACCATTATATAAATTCCATTTAATTGTTCTGCAGTTTTTGATAAGGTGTGCACAGAGTGCTAGTCAGCATGTTTTTCATTTGCTTTATTTCCCACAAGACATTTAAATGCTTGATATAAGATTAGCAAAATCGTAACGCATACAACCTGTTAATAAAATCTGTAAAACAGGATGTAAGACATGATTACTTTTTTCCTATTAAATGGACGGATAAGACCTGGTAGGCAATAAGTGCTTTTTTCAAGGTAATGAAGGAACATGGTGGTGTGACTACGTGACTTGAGAAGTGTTGTGTATTTGCATAACTTAGCATTAAGCACACAATAAATATTCAGAAGCAGAGTTGCAATACAGCTTGTTCTTTACTATGCAGATGTCACCACATCACAACTACCCACACAAGCACATGCACAAATACGCATATATTTTCAGCACATGTATACTAGATTTCATTTCATTTTGATTTTAACCATGAAAAAAATATTTGAACATTAGAGGTACACACTTGCTGCATATTATATATTTCATCATTTGTTTCCAAGACAGTAAGTACTATCTTAATGTGGCTGGCATAACTAGCATTTACACTTGACACCCCCACCTCCATTCTTTGGACTTACATTTGATCTCCACTGTCACACTTTAACCCCCATACAAGTGATATCTCAACTTAAAACTATTTACTCTGTCCCAAACCACCCCATCCCTGAAGCTAAAAGAGCCTTAGAAACGAATGCACTAATTCCAAAACTGGAATGCGACCTGCCCATTCTCAGACTACAGTCTTCCCACAACAGCAATCTCACACAAACTACTGTCTGCACCACTGACTGTATCTCCCTAAAGAAAGCTAAATACCTGCTCATCCTGGCTAGATATACATTTCTGCTGGCATATCTTACTTTTAAAACACTCCATGAACATTACTGTCCTTTGCTAGGAACTAAACTACAGATTAAAAACTCATAATTCTCCCTAAGAAACAAGGACAGTCTATTACTAGTCAGACCCCCTTTTAACCTTGCAGTACATGAAAGAAGTTTTACTTAGATTGCTCCCAGCACCTGGAACAGGCTCTCATAAGAAATTAGATTAACAGACTTTTAAGCTTAAGCAATTTGACAGTTTAAAAGACGACTACAAATGCTTATGTTTTATTGAAAAGGACTAGTTACATAAGGGGAGTTGGGGGTTGGTGTGACGACTGGGGAGAGATGGGCGAAGGTTGCCAGCCTAGTCAAATAGAATTTGATATATAATTCTGGCATTTGTAAATAAATGTAAAATACAGGCATGTTTTTTTGAGTGTAAAAGATTAATGTGAAATGTGGAACTGCAAAATATGTGACAACATTGCACTCTACTGGCTCAGTGAAGCATGCTGTGACCCTTTCATGTTAGAATTCGGCTCAAGTGCATCTGGATGAAGGTTTCATGACCATTGTTTTAAGGCTAAAGTTTATGACCAGAATTTAGATATGGAATGTGCTTTATTGCTCTGGTTTCTGATAGAATATACATGTGAAATGACTTATATTGTTGTAAGCTTCTGAGCAGGTGTTAGATTGCTAAATAATGCAGTTTGTTTGCCTGGGAAAAACTAAGTGTCAAAAATTATGTAATTTGAGAGGCCCTTAGAGAAATGTTTGTTAGTAATGTTTAAATACTGTTTCTCACAAGAAACTTGGAGCATTTTGATCTTGGATATCTAACTCAGCACTCTGCCTAAGCTCACATGTAAGTTTTTAGCACTGTGATTTCTTGTAGGAATAGTTAAAGCTAGTAAAGATTAATAAGGTATTTTTCTTTGAAATCAGACCTGTCCTACTGTATTATTTTAAGTTTCTGTGTAATCTCTGAACTCTTAGATATCTCTGAGGTGTAGTAGTTTTGTCTTGTGTTTTAATTATTTATTATTAAATATTTTTAAACCTTCTACCTGTGGCTGGTTTATGTAGAGATAAATTATGCTTTAGAGTACATTATATATTTATAGAGTTTACTGTCTGAGCCCTTCCAATAAGCCTTAGACTGTATAGTCACATTACCAATTGGATAATAATATTGCACAGTAATAATTGGACACACTTTTAAGGGCCTTTTACTAGCTGATATTATTAGCTAGGTGGTGGCAGGGATTACTACCGTATGGTCTGGGTAAAGGGGCACAGCTGGAGAATCTGTATCAGCCTTTCCCAGGAGTGTCTGTGAAGTTGTATAAATACTTATCTCAAAGTGTGTGTGTGGTGTGTCAGTTACTTGGCATGGACACAAAGCACTGGTTGGATAGAGAGGGTACCGGAGGTTTTAGCTTGCCCAGCAAGGCTGAGATCTGGACACTATAGCTGTGCCAATGGGGAGTCTTATTGGGGACCTGGTGAGCAAGGGAGCAACCAGCCCCAGACTGACTATGATCTTGCCACTGGTGAGGCCCAGGGACTGTTGGACTCTTGATTCATCCCTAGTTCCAACATCTCCTGTACCTCTTCCCTCAGAGTCTATTTGACTCTCTCAGCCACCCTATAAGGGGCCTACCTGATAAGCCTTTGGAGTGCTGTATCCACCTGGTGCTGCACCAGGTGGGTGCTCCCTGGTTTCCCGGTGAACATGCCCCCAAACTCCTGCAACACTGCTTGGATTTCTCAAACCTGGGTAGGAGATAGTGCTGGGACATTGCTATCCCTTCCACCAAGGTGTCAGCCTGAGCCTCACTGAGGAGATCAGTCATAAGATCTCTCTCAGACTCCTCCTGCAATCCACTGCAAATGCTCAGCACAAGGGCATTCCTATCATGGTAAGGTTTCATCATGTTAACATGGTACAATTTATGCCCATGCTGTCTGCCTAGCACTTCCACCATGTAGTTAACATCACTTACCTTTCTTATCACCTTGTAGGGTCCCTCCCAAGCTGCCTGCAACTTGTTGTGTCTGACAGGAATGAGAACCATCACCTGCTGCCCTACAGCATACTCCCTAGCTCGAGCATTCCTGTCACACCAAACCTTTTTCTGTTGTTGGGCTTCAGCCAGGTTCCCCTGGGCTAGGCCCATGAGTTTCCTGAGCCTTGTCCTGAGGTTCAAGACATATGCCACAACAGACTCCTTGTGAGACTCACACTCACCTTCCAACTCATCTGGAATTAAATCTAGATGTTCCCTCACCCTGTGCCCATACAGCAACTCAAAGGGTGAAAAATCTGTGGATTCCTGGGGAACCTCTCTGTAAGCAAACAACAGCTGGGGCAAATATTTGTTCCACTCCCTCTTAAACTGATCTGTAAATGCCGTAGCATGGACTTGATTGTAGAGTTTAACCTCTCAACAAAATCATTAGTCTGGGGATGGTAGGGGATAGTCTTCATGTGCTTCACCCCACAGGACTTTCAGAGACAAGCCAGCAGGTCTGACATAAAATTGGCACCTATTTTGCAGTTCCACATTTCACAATATTCTTTTACACTCAAGAAAACATGCCTGTATTTTACATTTATTTACAAATACCAGAATTATATATCAAATTCTATTTGACTAGGCTGGTAGCCTTTGCCCATCTCTCCCCAATCGTCACAGTTGGTATAATAGTAAAAGTCTTTACCTCACAGACGCAAAGTACAGGGTCTGATTCTCACCTTTGGAAGAGCCATTGGCTAAGCTTGAAGTGGTCCACAAGGAAGGTTAGCCTAGTACTTCCCTATGAATAGCATTCAACCTTTTACATGTTCTGTCATGACCATACCAACAATATTCATACACTGACTTGAAACTATTGCTGTATAAATGTAAATAATTCATTTTTTCATACAAACCTTCCTTTTACTCATCTCCTGTCCCCTTTCCCTGACTTTACTGCTCCGTTCTCTGCTTGCAAAGCTCTTCAATTAACCATTTCTTCAAATTACAGGAATACTATAAGTCTATAAGTGCATATTCTAGATACAACAATCTATAAACACTCAAATTAGAAATGTTTATCATGTATTATGATCTAAATCTGCACAGTTTCTCATCAATCACTTCTGATAAACAAATTGTACTTCAAATTCTTTAAATGTTTGTTGGACATCTCCTCTACAAATTTTGCAAATATTTGTTGGATAACCTTTCTTTGAAGTGTTGTGTGTACTCACTTTGCATGTATAATGGCATACGAAATACTATGTATGATTTTATTGTAGAAATGAGGTTTGGAAAAGACCATTTTGTCCTGGGACATCTTTAAGTTGGGGCTAGATACATAGATTAGCAGGAATTAAGAATAAGGGGAGGATAGGGATAAATGGGATGGAGGGATGTTAGGAGGAAATGAGGTAAGGGTAGGGTGGATCTTAGAGGGTTTTGTTAAGTGCAATTGAGGTAGGAGTCACATTTTTGGCATGAACTTGCTACTGTAAGTATGACGTCCATGAGGACCAGTAGGTATGGTGCAGTAAGTAGGCCTTAGGTTTGATAGAAGGGGGTAATGTTTGGTAAGTAGCCATGATTAGTGTGAAGTGTTTGAGAATGGCATTAGGGGTGGTGGTTGGGTGTGGAGTTATTTTTTGTTATAATTTTGGTAGAAGTATGTTCTAAGTAAGTAAGATGTGCCATAATTATTAGTGGCTATATGATGAATGGGGCAGCGTTATTTTGGTGGGCCTGGGTTTCGGGTAATGTGGTAGGTGTGGGAAGGAGTAGTAGTGTGTATTCTCAAGACAGGACTTAGGCAGTGTGATAATTGGTGGTTGGGCAGTTATATGCTGGGCTTTATTGTCGATGGTGGTTGTGAGGTGTTTGATTCTCTCTCTCTGTCTCTGTCTGGCTTCCCATTGTTCCCCTACATTGGTAGCTTCATTTGACATGGGGCAGATAATAACAGAATGGGAATCGCGATTGACCATGTAAGCGACACTGTTGATATGAGGTACAGTCTGTACTTCTGTGCTGTTTAGTAGTCTTGATAGTTTAACTGCAGTGGGCAGGAGTGGAGAGCTACAGTCTTTCCTAGGCTGTACGTTTACTTCTGGAGTCTCTGCTTACTTCAGCAGATGAGCTTTACTAAGCTCCATTTTGTGGAATCCCTGTGTTTTCAATCAAGTAAAGGTTAGCTGAGGTTTGGTAAGCTCATAATTAGATCCAGTCTTAAATTCGTGGGTCTCTTCATTTTCACAGTGCAACCAAATAACCCCAGTTTTATTAGTGAGTAAGTATAAAGGGGTTTGTGTCGATTACAATATAGGCTGAAGTACAGAGTAACGGTTATTAGTAATGGTTGTTGGTTGCTAGGCAACCACTTGGAAGGTTATCATGGGCACAAATTGAGAATGTGAGACATACCGCTTAACTGTACACATTGGCGTACACTTTAGCTCTTTGAGATGGGTTTAGCTATTTTGTAGATTGCTATGGTCTTCATGTGGTGTTGGAACATAATATTTACCAGCAGGTAAGGTAAAGGTTGGGTGATGGTGGTTGGGAGTACAGTGCTGTGGCTGTGGTCTGACTTTATGATATTTTCACATGCTGCAAGGCACCAGCGAGTAACAAAGACCTAGATGACTCAGATTTGTGGTTTCTGGAAATATGTGTAAACTGTAGTCTGGGGAAGACAGAAAAAAAAATTCCTTAGTAAACTACACCAATACCTGTAGTTCTATTAACTTCCTAAGCTGTAGATACGAATGTGAATGCTGCCGTGAGAGCTGTGGGTGATGATGTTTTCTTGGTTTTGCAGGTTTTTGAGTAAGGGAGACTAATGGCTGCCTTGCGCATGCATGGTATGGCAACTTGTCAGTGGAGTGGGGCATTACCATTTTAATGGTACCTTATTTTTTTTTTCAGTTTGTTAACCTGGTACATCTGAGTCACTTTGCAGAAGTTGGTAGAGTCCCTCTGATGCCCTATTCTTTGATATTGCAACTTCTTTCTTAGCTTCTTTGTTAGCCAGCCAGTAGTCCTTCCTAGCCTGATCAGTCTTTTCTATCTCTTACTTCTTCCTGCACTCCTTTCTTCTGATGACTTCCTGGACTTCTGCATTCCACCACCAGCTTTTCTTATGTATCTTATTTCCATACCTGACTCAGCCACATATCTTTTCTGTAATCCTAACACATGCTGTTTTTAGGCACTGCTATTTTTGTTCAACTCCACCTATTTCCTCCTCTTCTTGGGATGCTAGAGCCCTGAGTAATTCCTTGAATTGTTGTACTTTATCTCCAGTAAACTTCCATATCTTCAGCCTGGTCTCCGTTAACCTTAGAGCCTTCTCTGACTACTGCTTGTAGCTGATTGTGGCAACTAGTGTTTTATGCTGTGGGCTGTTTTAATGGGGATGACTTTGTAATTATAGATTCTACCCCAGTGCCTTTTCTTTACTAGGATGAAGTCTACTGGAGTTGCACGTTGGCTTCTCTTGTATGCAATCTTGTGACTGTCTCTCTTTCTGAACCATGTGTTAGCTACTACCAGACCATTTGCCAGACAGAAGTCTAGAATGGCTTCTTCTTCTTTATTCCTGTTTCCCCACCCATGTGGACCCAGGCAGTCTTCATATCCTGTTCTGTCTGTCCCAATATGTGCATTGAAGCCACCCATTATCAACACCAATTCACTTTGTCCTACTTTATCTAGTAGGTCCTTCAACTGATGTCTGAATGCATTATTTTCCTCACTATCACAACCCTGCTGTGGGGCAGAGGCTGAGATTATGAATAATGCCCTATCATTACACTGGAGACTGATTGCCATGAGTCTGTCAGTAATTCTGATGATATCCCTCACTGCCTTCTGCAGCCTCTCTCTCAACATAATTCTTACACCATTTCTAGCCTGTCCCCCTCCTAGTAGTAGTAGAGTATGGATCTCAAGCCATGTCGCTTTGCTGCACTGCCCTTCCATCTCATCTCTTGGATACATAGGATATCCAGCCTCCTCCATATCATCATGCCATAAACGTCCAAGCTGCATCCTGTCAGTGAACCTACATTAAGTGTAGCAATTCCCAGTTCATGTTTGGCAGGTCGGTTGTTTTTTGTCTAGTTTCAATCAACAGAGCTATCCCAGGTATCCTTGGCTGAGCAACTAGACACCAGTTGGCCAGTAGCTTATTGACCCAGGGCTGCTGGGCTATATGGCAGGCACACACTGGCCAATAGGGGCACATATACCCCTCCCATCATTAGCAAGGGTACCTGGCATAGGTCAGAGTAGGTCGGGTCCTCAACCCACTTATCACCAATAACTACCCATGCCCATTTTGGTGACATTAATCAACATGACTGAATTACCTAGAGCCATATTTTACACCATTGAGTGCCAAGCCCTGCCACAGCATGCAGTCTGTGATCTGTGTTTTCCTATCTTGAGGATACTGTGCACCACAGTAGATGCCCAAATTGGTTGGTCTGTACAACACGTCCCCCTATAGGGCAAACTCTCCACCAACTCTCAGGTACTATGATATTCACAAGCCAATTACACTTTCATGTGATGCTTCAAAATTTGGTCTTGATGCAGTCATTCTACAAGAGGATCAACCTGTTGCCTACACATAAAGAACTCTTACCCAAACTGGGATGCAGTATGTCCAGATAGAGAAAAAGCTTTTGGCAATTGTGTTTGCATGTTCGAAGTTCCATGATTATGTTTATGGTAGATCATCCAGATTCAAACAGAACACTAACCTCTAATCACTATCTTGAGAAAGCCTATGCATTCAGCTCCAGCCAGATTGCAACACATGATGCTGAGATTGCAAACATATAATTTCACTATTGTCTACATGAAAGACAAGCTTCTTTATCTTGCTGATACATTATCCAGATCACCAGAAATACCACAGAACAGGATGAGAATGAGAGTCTTGATTCTGAAGTCATGGAAGTGAGAATTTTTTCTTCCACACATCTTGATGAGTTGAGAGATCATACAGCTACAGATCCAGTTTTACAAATACTCAGCCACTTTTCAAACAAGGATGGCCATCAAAGCAAGCTAGTTTACCTCAAGATGTGCAACCTTATTTTCCATACAGAGATGAGATTTTGTCTGCCAAAGGTATCATAATGAAAAGTCCAAAAGTAATTGTTCCAAAGTCCTTGCAACCTGAGTACATTACTATCTTGCATCATGGTCACCCAGGAACCAAATCTACCAAAAGAAGGGCAAGAGGACTGGTATTTTGGCCTTCTATGTCTCAAGATATTGAAAGAGCACTTTTATCTTGTTCCAGGTGTAATAGAACAAAGCCACATCAACAGAAGGAACCACTTCAGCTTAACCAGATTCCGGAACTACCTTGGTCAACAGTAGCCACCAATATCTTCAAGTGGAATGGTCAACATTATTTGGTGTTAGTAGACTCTTACTCAAATTTATTTGAGATTGACTTACTTCCTAACCTAGCATCCAGTACTGTCATTACTAAGATGAAGTGTCATTTTGCAGTACATGGAAGTCCACACAAAGTTATTTCAGACAATGGCACGCAGTTAACAAGCCAACAGTTCAAAAGATTTGCTGAAGAATGGGACTTTACTCATGTCACAAGTAGCCCTGAGTACCTGCAGTCAAATTTTTGCCAGAATGTGCAGTTCAAAGTGCAAAACAATTACTAGAGAAGTCAAAACAAGAAAATAGTGATGTTTTCCTGAATCATTTAAATCTCAGAAATGTTCCTTGTGATAAACATATTGGTTCACCTGCTCAGAGACTTCTGTTGAGACAAACCAGTGCCACATTATCAATCAGTAGTCAATTGTTGGCTCCATGTGTCAAGAACAACAGATCAGTGAAAGCTAATCTGTTAAAGAAGCTCCTAACCCAGAAGTCCTACTATGATAAGACCAGCAAACTGCTCAATCCATTACGAGAAGGAAAAGCGGTAAGGATGCAAACATCCGAAGGTTATGATCAGATTGGTGTTGTGAAGAATATAGGTCCAGAGCCAAGATCATACATTGTGGAATCACAAGGAACAGAGTTTAGGTGGAAATGGAAACATTTGAGACAGGTGTCCGAGCCTATACCACAGCACATAGCCTGTGACAAAGACTTTATCTCAGAGTGAGTTGTCCGGTGTTCCAATTCCAGAGGAAGTTCCAGAGGATATTCCCATTCCTGTGACGAACCCAGAAATTCCTGATAAGAGTTGTTCTCTGCAGACTGCCCTGTTGCTAAATTTAGTCCTGACTATTATGTTATGAGATATGGTCGTATCTCCAGACCACGTGATAAATATGCTGCAGCTTGGAAATGAACATTGTGTTTTATTTCTAATGTCTACAATAATGCATGTCTAACCTTAACATTGTTTTGTATAAAGGGCAACCTTTTTAAGAGGGAGGATGTAGATCAGTGAATATGTATATACCTTTAAAAAGCTATTTGAGGGCTTGCACAAGTGTATAAATACTGAGCACATATGAGCCTGACTGCCATTTTGTAGTTAGCTGTTGAAATGTAAGCATGTATGTATGTAAGGTCTTTCTGTTAACTAGTTTGTTCATATTTAAAGATGCTGCTATCCATCCTGATGTGTTTTGATGTATTAAAGCATCTAAATGAAACCCCAAGTCTTCTTGCCATATGTGTTATAGACGAACAAGCGACACAATGGATACCTGATGTTGTCATATCTGACAATGATCCAACAGATGCATCAACAATTTAAAAGATGCATACATTAATGGGAATTTAGATAGAGGCAAGTGGAAAGAACTAGCCAAACAGTGGAGAATCTACAGAGAAACATCTGTAGTAGCAAAAGCCTTGAGGTTTGTCACTTTAGCACTTTGTAAAACAGGAATTGTCCATTTCAGAAACTTGTTTTCTCAAAGCTGAACTCTTGATGGACAGAAGCTTGAAAAGCAAATCATCCACTTCAACCACACTACTGATGTTTGAAAACCAACAATAAGTAAAATAAATGCTGAAAAGAAATCAACACAGCCAGAAATGCTACCATAACAGGCACTGCAGAAAGGTGCTAGACTTACATCCTGTAAACAAATCAAGAATGCAAAAACCCTGCTAATGCCCATAGCCTGAAGAAGAAGTTGCTGGCAATGCAATCGAAACAAAATTCTATGTATGTTGTGGGGAAAATGGTAAGCTATGAAGAAAAATTACAGGCATTTATAAAATACACTCATGTTAAAATTTAAGTTCCAGGAACATGAGTAATGAGAAATGCCATACTCAAACCTGTTGAATGAAAACTGGGAATGTAAAAACTGTGATAGTTAAGAGATGCGGAGAAGGACTCATGAAGCTGTATCTCCCAATGAAATTGAAACACAAGACCTGTCTCAAAAGGATGACTAGGTGTGCTGCATAAAGAATCCTATTCAAAATTTCTAGATATGAAAGAAAGCTGAAAAAAGCGGGGGAGGGTGGGGGCACTGTTACAAAGTTAAAAGGCATTTTGCAGACTGAAACATTTTTGTGTTAAAAGTGCATTTTGAATGTAAGAAAAATTTAATTTTGATGTAAATAACCTATGACACGTTTAGTTCATCATCAAAACCAACATATAGCAATTGGTATAACATGATGTGTGTTATTTAAGTCTCCTGACATGATACTCACCTTGTTTGGCATTAAAGTTTTGCTCAGAGTATGCCATTTCCACTTTCATAAAAACTTACACAAGTTTCTCTACGAATTTCTCTCAGCAGCTTAAATTGTAAAGGCATGGAATGCAATACTCTCACATGAGAGGAATTAATATGAGAAGAGTATTTTCAATTCTTAAGAAATAGTTTGCTGTTAGCATTTAACAAATCTGAAAGAAAAAAGTTCATTACAATATTTGTTAAAAAAGATGAATTACCCAACATAGAGTACAAATGGAAAATAGTAACACTAGGATCATTTTCTGAAAAAAGGCCTTAATTCTTAATACTCACATTTTAAGTGAATGGAAAGAAGATCCTGAAGAAGAAAGCAGGTTATAACTATTTCATCTTCTGTGGATACAGGGTATTCTGTGTAAAATAAAAGGCTTACCCAAGCAAATCTTGTTAATATATCTAATCCCATCAAGTCACCTGGTATTAAGTTCAAAAGCATTACCATAGGCAAATTAAGAATATACTGTATCATTAGCATTTTGTCAGTGTACCAAAGTCTGGCAGTAGACTGCAAAACCTTAAAACTATGATCGTTCGACATCTGGTGAGGATAAGCTTAAGTTAAGTAAAGGGTATGGTACACCATTCTCTGTTATGGTTATTAGTGGCAAAAAGTAGCTTACCTGGCGTATTTATATATTAAAACATAAAAAATATGCTTTGAAGTAATAAGTGGTTCCTTATCTGCTCTCACATGATGGTAAAAAGAAAGACAAGTTAAGAATCAACTATGCAGCAGCAGCAGCTCATAATCATCTCTGAATGAGGCCACGGAGAATGCAAGACTGCATCCGATGTAAGTGTGGGTGTTCCATCAAGACCCATGATAGATGAAAATGATACTATATCCTTTCAGGTTGTTGTGACCAGTTTGGCAAAGTTAGATGCTAAAACAGAAAAAAATATATAGCATCTTTGGAGACAACGAGGGTGAGCTGTTGAAAATTCTGATAGTGAGCTTAATATATCTAACCCACAGTCTGGCAAGAGGGAACTGGGGTGAATTCAGTATCAAGTGAGTAAGCAAAGGTTGAGGAAGTTGAGGTTTGCATGGTACAATCTGAAAACAGAGCTATATGCAAAAATTTAAGACTTATTAGGTTGCCTGAGAAAATGTGGGGCAATGAATGACATATAATCATGCAACATTTGTTTGTGGACTGGACCAACATCTTTGCAGGGAAAACTGACCACTGAGTGAGAACACAGGATTCTTTTGCTTCCCGTGTTGAGGCAACTAGGCAGAAGCCTACATTTTGTCATCTTTGCATCATATGCTTAAAAAGAAAGGATGTTAACATTCCTATGTAAACCTAGGAAATCCCTTTTTTTAGTTAAATTTGATTAATTTGTGAATAGGACATTTCTGGGGAAACCCAGGCATAAGCAGAGCTGCTTCCTCCCTGTTATGTGTACCTGCAGGCTTCAAAATTTAACATTCAAAATCATGTCTTTTTATGGTAATGTTTCTGATAAGGACTGAAATTTCTCTTGATTGAAATGAAGCAAGAAAAGCAGTGAACAACTGGACATTTGTCAGGGAAGAGATGAACCAAAACAGTCCTGGTGAGGGGAAGCTGTTTCTTATTACACAAGGAGGGTGTATGCACTGTTCTGAAAGTGCATGGCTGCCCACTAAATGTGAAGGTGTCACTGAGTACATCACCCTTGCCACAATTATCAGACCTAAAGCAGTGAACTGCTTCATGATTGAAATATAGTCCCAAAGTGAGCAAATGATATTTTTTTATAACCAATATGAGCTGAAAACTAGGCCAGGTAGCAGAGTACTTTATCAGTCAGTGTGAATGGTGAGATTTGACAATATGTGTGTCTTGCTGAAATTTTAAGCATTGGTGGGCAGATATGCTCAACTATGTGTGAAGCATGTAGTCTAATGGGCCTGAGCCAATTGCATATGTTGATATAAACTGCTTTTGGACATATCTGCCTCTTTTTATTGAGGTATCTGCAGAACCTGAACAACTCCATTGACAACTGTTTTAATTGTTGACAGTCACAACAAAACCAAGGAGCTGGAAGTTACTGTTAAAATCATTCACCAGTGAACAAGCTATGACTTTTAGGTTGAATATTCAGAATGAAACAGTGAGGGTAGTTTATGGTCACCAGCCATTTTGGAAGTTGTCAGTTTAGAGGGATATCTGAGGGAATATATTAATTAAATAAGGAATGAATGCATGCGTTTCTCTTTAATCATATTTTGATGCAAAGGAAGATCCTAGAAAGCTGGCAGGGGTGGTTATTTCTATATTATACAAACAGGAAAAGGACCATATCTCCCCAGCATCATGTTGACCAATTTCTATATCAAAGTTTTTAAACAACTTTTTATTAATTTTAAAACAAAGATTGTACAAAATTATTTAAAGATAGAACAAAAACACAGCTATTTAAAGATGTCCACAATAAAATCAAACATAAAAAAAAAATCATT
Organism: Protopterus annectens; assembly: GCF_019279795.1. NCBI lineage: Eukaryota > Metazoa > Chordata > Ceratodontiformes > Protopteridae > Protopterus > Protopterus annectens. The sequence goes on along the minus strand of NC_056727.1, from coordinate 1,092,013,040 downwards.
AAAATTTATCAGGTAAATCACTTAATGTTGACCAAAATATAAACTGGTGAATAATAATCTAAGTTCTCATTTTGGCAGCTGACAATTCTTTTTTAATTTTTTTTTTGCTAAATTAATGAATTCAGTGAAAGAAAGAGTAGTTTTACATTTCCAATTCTTTGTGACTATTTTTTCTTGCTATAGCTAAAATAGACCAAAGGAGAGGCACATGCACCATAGAAATGGAATCCAGAACTAGAGCATCAAATGAGATGAAGGAGTTAGAAATTATACAATTATCTGTCCACAAAGCTTGGGCAAAATTTCTAAATTCAAGCTGAAAAGGAGTTATTCTTTTACAATCCAATATCATATGAAATCAATCTGCATTAGAGACTTCATTACACCTCCAACAATTAATTTTCCCATAGCTATATATTAAAACCACTTTATTGGGAGTTAAAAAGGCTCTGTGAAGAAATCTCCATGTAATGTATTTTCCAATAAAGAGAAGAAGTAGATTTTCCAGCAGATTTAAGAATTAAGCATTTATCTTCATCAGAAAAGGCCTTCTCATTAATCTCAGTTGAGTAATTCCAAAATAATGAATCTGTGGAACCAAACTCTTATCTTATCATTTTATAAATTATTGATATATATGATTTATTCTTATTTGAGTTACTATTGATTCTGAAAAAAAACTCAAGTATCTTTGGAATATGTTTTGTTTGAAAATCAATGGAGACTTTGATTTTATCACTAACATATTTTTTTACAAGACTGTATAGTCAACCAGTTATTTTCTAAACAATGTATTGTAAGAAGATAATCTGTATTATGTGGCTTATTTCCAATTAACAATTTGATGCCAAAAGATTAAATTTACATCTCTAAGATCTATCATTCTGTTTATATTAAAAGTTCCCAAACACCCACAGTATTCAATACAGGGAACAATAAAAGCAACAAATCTTTAACTATATAATTAGAATCACAGATCTTTTTAAATTTATAAGGATATAATCAGTAAAGGGAGAGGAATATTATTTTTTTCTTTTCGTTTAAACATAAGTCTTTCAAGATCCAGTAAAATTTATTAATTCTAAATTTAAAGAAATATTCTACACCATAGCAGTTATTATTTATTAATCTTTCATGAATGGATTTCCAAGTGGATTGGTAAGAGGAATTTAACCACAGAGATATTATGTTGAGAATTATGGATTTGGCATATAATTTAATATTTGGAAAAATCAATCCACCTTCTTGCCAACATTTAACATGCCAGTCAAATGCTATTCTTGGTTTATTGGAGAACTAGAAACAATTAAGAAGAGTAGAATTTAATTTCTTAAAGATGTTTTTTAGGAGGGAGAATAATTAGTGATTATAAATAGAAAAATATTTTGGTAGGATTATAATTTTTATTAAAGAAAGTATATCTTCCATTGTAAAAAAGTACTACAATTATAAATTATTTTAGTCACAGTGTCTGTTAAATTACTATAATTTACTGCTACTGAGTCTTTTACAATAGATTTAATTATAATTCCAAGATAATTAATTTGTGAATTGTCTCAAAATTTTTATAGTTTCTTAAATAATTATTGACTTTTTATTAATATGTAAAGTTTGTGTTTTATCAGGGTTAAACATTAAACCTGATGCTTTTTCAGAGTAATTAATAGACTTAGTTAAATTTTATATTGAAGCTTCAGCATCATCACTTGTTATTAAATCTGTCATCTGCAAATAGCTGAATTTTTACAGGAATAACTTTCATTTATTTAGAATCCATGCATTTTGCTATTTGATGCAATAAAGTTTGTGAAAGGTTAAATTGCTAGAGCAAATAATAGAGGTGACAAGGTACAACCATGTTTTATACCTTTTAATATTTTGAAAGAGCTAGAAAGAAAAAAAGCCAATTTTAGTAAAAGAGAATGAGTTACTACATAGCTTAGTTATAAGATTTATAAAATCCAGGGAAAATTGATATTGTTTAAGTGCTTTGAACAAATAATTCCAACTAATAGAGTCAAAAGCCTTATTTATGTCTAGACTTGTTATAGTTAGTTATTTTTGTTTTTATTAGCCATATATATTAAAGTATTAAGCCTAATTATGTTATCCTGAATCTTTGTATGTAGTATAAAAATGTCTGATCATCATTTATTAATTCTGACATAATAAGGCTCAATCTTTTTGCAAGAATACACATAAATATTTTATAATCAACATTTAATAATAAAATAGGATGGTAAGAAGAACATAAGTTAAGATATTTATTTGGTTTCTAGATAGGAGATATGAGGGAATATTTTCAGGGGGTGGTTGACATATGTATAACTTGTTCAAAAACCTTTAATAGGATATTTAAAATATTCTCTGGGAATAATTTGCATAATTCTGGGATTATACTATCAAGACCAGGGGCTTTATTTGTTTCAAGACTATTAATTTGATCTTTTAACTCTTTAAAAGAGAATGACTTATCAATTTAGGATCTTTGTTCACTGGTTAATTTAAAACTTATATTATCCTTCAAAATGTCATTGGTTATGTTGTTGACCTTTGTTATTAATTTCTTCAAAATATATCCTAAAGAATTCTAGTGTGTCTTTTAAACCAGTCACTTTCCTATTTGTATTACCTTGTTTGGAAATTATTTCTTTAATATGATTAGTATTTATTTTTTTCTTAGCTCTAAAAGCCAACCTGTGTAAAGTTTTTGGTTTATTGAGTAACTTTGTAATTTTATTTCTTCCAGATGTATTGATATTATATGGTGAAGTACATCAAGATATTTCTGATTTAATATTTTCAACTCAGCATTTGCTGATAAGGTTTTAAATTGGATTTCAATGCATCTGGTAACTATTGCCCCATAAGCCTGACTAGCCTGGTCTGCAAGTCTATGGAGCGCATCATTATGGAACTCATTAACAAAGACATTGGGAACTTCTAAACACTTGACCCGACGCAGTTCAGCTTTGTTAAGGGCAGATCATGCCTACTAAACCTGGTTGACTTCTTTGAGACAGTCACCAAGGCCATAGATGAGGGAAAAGTGGTTCACACAGCCTACATTGACCTCGCCAAGGTGTTCGACACCATTCCTCACTCAAGTATTATAGAAAATCTCACCAGCCTGAACATAAACCCCTATGTCACAAGATGGGTTGCCAACTGGCTTACAGACAGAATTCACATGGTAAGAATAGCAGGCTCCAGGTCCAACACTAAACCAGTCACAAGTGGTGTCCCGCAAGGCTCGGTCCTGGGATGCTTACTGTTCAGCATATACTTCTCAGAAGTACAGGCAAACACAGGAGGACTATGGCTAGCCAAGTTCGCCAATGACTGTAAACTGGGAGCCATAATTGACTCTCCGGCTGACATGGACATCCTCCAAAAAGGCCTTACTGAGACAGACACCTGGTGTCAAAGTCATGGCCTCAAGCTAAATGCCAAAAAATGCATTGTCATTCCATTTGGGAAAAACAAAACACCCACAAATTACCACATAGGTGACAGCCCCCTTAATACAGAAGAGGTAATAATAAGAAATCTGGGGACCCAGGTAGATAGTAATATCTCCTTTTACAATCATATTGCCAAAGTAGTTAGGAAATCCTTCTATCTGGCCCATCTAATTACTAAAAGGTTTGCATCTAGAAATAAAGTGGTTATAGTGCCCCTCTACTAGTTACTCATCAGACCCATCATAGAGTACAATGCCCCATTTGGGATGTACCTGGCCTCAAACATATGTCCTATGCAGCCTGATGAAAAAACTCTGGCTGTACTCAGTGGCATATCGCTTACTCAGAGGTGAACTCTGCCTGACTTACAAAGCCATGTCCAACTCAGAATTGATGGACATGCTCCACCTAAAGAAATCCATGTAACTGCAAGCCACGCGCATTAGTGAGCTAAACCTCGCCACAACAATAAATGGAACATGTTGGAGGGATAGATTCCTGTCATAGAGACTCCCCATGCTTTGGAACAAAATTCCTAACTACATTAGGCAGAGTCCCTCACTAACACTCTTCAAGAGAAACTTTGACGAGTGGATGGGTAACAGAAAATACACCCCTGGGATCACTTCATTGGCTCTGCTTGACAGAGGCTCAGTTAATTAATCAATGGGGCAGCGAAAGCCAACACACTCTGGCTAGGCTTATAAATGCCCACAGGCAGATAGCCTAGTACCTACCTATGAACCTATGAACTTATTTATATTAGACTGCAAAGACATCAACTCTTTATCCCACACTTTTTACATATGTACCAATTTCTAATACTTCCATGTAGATAAGCTTTTAAAGAATCTCAGAGAATTTCTTCCAAAACTTCACTATTAATATTAATTTCAATGTGTTGATCTATTTCTTTTAGACACCATTCTTTTAATTTAATTATATAAATAGGGATTCTCTGATAGTAAATCAAATTAGTTGACTTTAATGTTAATGTAAATGTAACAGTATTGTGTTCAGATAAAGGAGATGAATATATCAATACACCTTCAATTTTAGTAAATAAACCATTAGAAGTAAAAACTTTATCAATGTTTGTCTGGGTGCCAAATCTGTAAGAATAATGTGTAAGTTAAGAGAGTTAGTTGATTTAATATCATAAGGTATCTCTCAAATATTGAGAAGTAATAAAATGATGTAAGACAGAGAATAGCTTATGAAACTTATTAGTAGTTATGTCTTTACTAGAAAGAATACAGTTAAAATCTTCTGCAATAACCAATTCACCTTTTGTTTATAAGGTTATAATATCTAAATATTTCTTAGCAACTTTGGCTCCAATTCCAGGTATTGAGTAAGCATTCTCAAAAATATATTTTTTTCTGTCAGTTTCTACTACTGCCAAACCCAACATGCAATTTTTATCTGAATAATATTTCAGGCATAGGTAATGAGTTTCTCCAAATAAAAGTACCTCTCTTTTTTGATTTAAAATGAGAGCTGACAAGATATGAATAATATTTTAACATCAATCTGTCTATATCTTTGGATAACACATGCATTTCTTTTTTTAAAAATGTGTGAGCTTTATGCAGTTTTAAATATTTGTTTAAGCTATTCCTTTTCAATGGATTATTAAGTCCATTGATGTTTAATGAGAGACAATTATATATCAACATTCATAAGAACATGTAAATGCACTGATTTAAGATGACTTGGCTTAAAATATAATAACTAAGTACTAATAATTGTTGTTATGGACAGATACAAAAAATTGCTAAATTTCAAACTTACATAAATTCAAACCTCCCATCATGGAACAACAATTCCCTGATTTGATGATGTGAAGATATGTGAAGGCTGCCAACCTAGCCAGACAGAATTGTGTAGATAATTCTGTTATTTGTAAATATTAATATAAGCCACAGGCTTGTTCTCTTAAATGGAAGAAAATGGTGTTAAATGTGGAACTGCAAAAATGTAACAACAGTGCACTCTGCTGTAGGAAAGCTGATAAGTCAAGCATTGTATAATTGTTTGATCACAAAACCTGGAGCTGAGATGTCTGGATGAAGGAATTCTTGCTTTTGTTTTGAGACTAGAGTTAATTGTTAATTTGCATGTATAATGTTTTTATTGCTGTAGCTTCCTGATCAGGTGCAAGATCAAAAGGGCTGTTACACTCTGAGTTTCTGTTAGCCCAGGAAACATAAAATAATGATGTAATCTGAAATGAGTACTGTGTTATCAATTTAAGGACAGAGAGACTCAGAGCATTTTGCATTTGTCTTGAGAACTTCCAACATCACAAGCACTCTGCCTATGCTCTATATGTAAGTTTGTTTTAGAACTGTGTTTTCTCTTAGATATAGCTAGGAAATAGGAAGATTAGATTCGTTTTTTTTTCTGTATTGATGTCAGAACATTTCTACTGTATTATTTTAAGTATTTCTCTGTGATCTCTGAACTCTTGATTAGCACTGTGTAGTAAGAAGTATTGTCTTAAGTTTTTATTATTTATTATTAAATATTTTTAAACCTTTCAACTGTGGCTGCTTTGTGTAGAGATAATTTAAGCTCCAGAGTACATTGCATGTATATAGTGATACTGTCCAAGTCACTCCAATAAGCTTTGCTGTTCAGTCACACTTACCATTTGGATAATACTTTTGCACAGTAATAATTGAACAACCTTTGATAAGGGCCTTATTAGTAGCTGATATTCATGGTTGGTGGCATGTGGTACTACAGTATAATCTGGGTAAAAGGGGCACAGCTACAGAACCTGTGCCAGCCTTCCCCAGGAGTGTCTGTGTGTTTGTATATAACTCATAACCCAAAGTGTGTGTGTGTGTGTGTGTGTGTGTGTGTGTGTGTGTGTGTGTGTGTGTGTGTGTGTGTGTGTGTGTGTGTCAGCTACCTGGGCAGGGACATGAAGCACTGGTTGGACAGAAAGGGTGCTGGAGGTTTTAGCTTGTCTACTAGGGTGAGACCTGTACCATATAGTTGTGCCAGTGGGGAGTCTTATTGGGGATTTGGAGAGAAAGGGAGAGACCAGCCCCATACGGAATGTGATCTCTGTGTGCTCTTAAGGGAAATTGTACTTTACTGGTGTGTATTTGTTATCCTCCCCTATGTGGACGCCCCTCACTGGTGCTAGTGGTGATGATTGAGGCTTCTTGATTGCTGGGCCAGTGCACGGTCATCACATATTAATTGTTTGGCAGTGGTGGGATATCCACACCACAAATTCACTCGTTGGCACATACTAATTGGCTTGTAGTGGTGTGGATAGTGAATTCCTGTAGCTTGGGTACAGTGATCACTGTAGATGTTTTTGTACTCCAAAATCAGCCACACAGTGAATACTCAGAGTTCAGATCACAATTGTTCTATTTCTTTTTGTTAGCTTAGTTAGTCAGGGAGAGCAGACAAGCATTTCAGCAGAGGAGTATGGAAAGTTGACAAGAAGCCAGTTGGCAGAGATGTGCCAGGCTAAAGGACTGGTGCATGGAAACCTGACTAAGGCAGACATGGCTGCAGCTTTTGTCACAGCTGCATCAGAAAACAGCAACCAGGAGGACAATCAGACTGGCCGTGGCGATGTACAACACTCAGGGAATGGACAGCTCAACCTTTGTGCAGAGGACTTAAAAATCCATCTGGATCTAAAGAGAGTTGGGTTGGAGGCCAGGTGTTTGGAAATGGAAGCTATGGAAACGGAGCAGCAGAGGCAGCATGAAAAGGAGCTGCTGACTGTTTGCCAGAGTCATGGAGGTAATGGGGAAGGGAGAAACTGGACCCCAGAAGCACAAAAGGTCAGTAAATTTCTTCCTCAGTTTGCAGAGGGGGATAGTTTTAATAGTTTCATTCATATGTTGGAGAGGGTATGTAAACAGTATGATGTTGACCAAAGGCTCTGGGTATGGTTCCTGACCCCCTTACTCCATGGTAAAGCTGTAACTGTGTTGTCTAAATTTGCTGATCATGAATATTTTGATTATACTGCTGTCAAGAACTGTTTGTTAGAATTTTTTAAGCTAACACCTGAAACTTATGGAAAAAGTTTTGTGAGTATAGATACAAGGCAGATGAAAGTGTGTGTGAATATGTTGCTGAACTGAGCACTTATTTTCATAAGTGGGTGAGTGGATGTCAGGTCACCACTTTTGAAGGGCTGTCAGACCTTTTAGTGAGGGAACAAGCCCTTAGCACTTTGCCTGAGGACATGAGGATCTGGTTAGCTGATAGACAATGTGTTACTTCAGAGGAGTTGGGGAAGAAGGGAGACCCATACCTAGCAAGCAGGACATCCCTGCACAGGAAAGGGACTCCCAGTACTGCTCATGGCTCTAAATGAACCCATGGTGGGCAGCCCAGACTGCCCCAACAGAATCTGCCAGTAGCAGGGGAAGCCACTAATCCAGGTACACGTCCAGGACCTAGGGTTAAATGTTTTGAATGCAACCAGTGGGGTCATATGGCATACGGATGTCCACAGAGGCAAGGTGAGGAACAAAAGTTGAAAGAGCCAGTAAGTGGAAAGGACAAAATGCCATTAGTAGGTTGTCTTGGGACAACAGGGGTACTGAACTACCATCCTGCAGATGTCCTGATAGGGAAGGATTTGGATGAGGAAGTACCATGTTCTTATGGAGTTACATGCAGTCAGGTTTTGAGACATGTATGCAAGTCTGGTAGCCTGGGGAAAACCCAGACAGACCACTCACTTGTAGCCAGGACTGGTGATGTTGTTACTTCAAGGAGGAAGCAATGCTGTAGCAGTGAGACTGAAGGTGAGCCACAGCTGCTTGTGCGTACTGATGTTCCCTTGGACAGACTGACTGTAAAAGTAGAGGTGAGTAGTAGTACCCAGGCTGACAGTGAGGCACCACTGTCAGAGAATGCCAGACTTCCTGTGGAATTGGAGCTGGGAAGGGTTACAAAGAGAGAGAATTGAGACAGGCTCAGCTCTCAGACCCTACATTGCAAGGCCTGAGGCAGGTAGCTAGTGAGGAGCCTGATTCTCAAAGGAAGGGGGAATCTGTATACTGGGACAAAGGGTTACTGTATATAGAGTGGAGGCCTGGGGGAGGGCTATAAGGTGAGAGGGTACAACAGTTGGTAGTGCCTACAGCCTACCATCTGGCTTCTAGTCATAGCCCATGATATTCCCTCTGCAGGTCATATGGGCATAAAATGTACAAATAGACATATTATGCAGAAGTTCTACTGGGCTGGAATTTCCAGAGATGTAACAGGGTACTGCAGGACCTGTGAGCAGTGCCAAAAGGTAGACAAGGCAGGAGACAAGGTGAAAGCTCCTTTGATGCATTTGCCTGTGATTGTGGAATCATTTCAGAGAATAGTGATGGATATTGTGGGGCCTCTGAGTACCCCAAGTTCCAGAGGGAAAACGTATATCCTAGTGGTAGTAGATTATGCTACAAGATACCCTGAGGCAGTGGCTTTGTCCTCTATTGAGGCAGAAAAGGTGGCAAATGCTTTGTTAGAGATTTTCAGCAGTGTAGGTTTCCTAAAAGAAGTACTGACTGAGAGAGGTGACAATTTCATGTTAGACCTGCTGGCTTGTCTGTGGAAGTAATGTGGGGTGAAGCACATGAAGACCACCCTCCTACCATCCCCAGACCGATGGTCTTGTTGAGAGATAAAATTCTACACTCAAGTCCATGTTAAGGGCATTTGCAGACCAGTTTAAGAGGGAGTGGGACAAATATTTGCCCCATCTGTTGTTTGCTTACAGAGAGGTTCCCCAGGAATCCATAGGTTTTTCATGCTTTGAGTTGTTGTATGGGCATAGGGTTTGGGGACCTGTAGGGTTGGTTCGTGATGAGTGGTAAGGTGAGTGTGAACCTCAGATGGAGTCTGTTGTGGCATATGTTCTAAACCTCAGGACTAGGCTCAGGGAACTCATGGGGTTGGCCCAGGTGAACCTGGTAGCAGCCCAACAACAGAAAAAGGTATGGTATGACAGGAATGCTCGAGCTAGAGAGTATGCTGTAGTGCAGCAGGTAATGGTTCTCATTCCTGTCAGATACAACAAGGTGCAAGTATATTGGGAGTGACCCTACAAGGTGGTAAGAAAGGTAAGCGATGTTAACTACATGGTGAAACTGCTAGGCAGGAAGCAGGGGCACAAGTTGTACCATGTTAACATGATAAAACCTTACCATGATAGGGAGGCCCTTGTGCTGAGTATTTGCAGTGGATTGCAGGAGGAGTCTGAGGGAGATCTGGTGACTGATCTTCTCAGTGAGGCTTGGACTGACACCTCAATGGAAGGGGTAACAATGTCCCAGCAGCTATCTCCTACCCAGATTTGAGAAATCCAAGCAGTGTTACAGGACTTTGGGGACATGTTCACTGGGAAACCAGGGTGCACCCACCTGGTGCAGCACCAGGTGGATATAGGACCCCAAAGGCCTATTAGACAGGTCCCTTATAGGGTGCCTGAGAGACTCAAACAGACTCTGAGGGAGGAGATACAGCAGATGTTGGAACTAGGAGATAATTCAAGAGTCCAACAGTCCCTGGATCTTCCCAGTGGTGCTGGTGCCAAAGAAGGATGGTAGTACCAGGTTCTGTGTGGACTACATGAAATTAAATAGTCACACAGAGTCAGATGCTTACCTCCATGCCTATGATAGATGAGGCCCTAGAGCAGCTGGTTGGGGCTAAGTATCTTACAACCATTGATCTTACCAAGGGTTATTGGCAGGTGCCCTTGACCCCCAGTGCTAGAGAGAGGTCAGCTTTTGTGACTCATTTTGGCTTGTATGAGTTCACAAAGATGCCCTTTGGGATGAAAAATGCCCCAACAGCTTTCCAGAGGCTGGTAGATCACATCCTAGCAGAAGCAGGAAGGTTTGCACTTGCTTATCTAGATGATATTGCCATCTACAGCCATTCCTGGCAAGAGCACCTTCAGCATGTCAGAGAGGTGCTATGCAGACTACAGAGGGCAGGATTGACCATTAAGCCCAGCAAATGTCAGGTGGGTATGGCAGAGGTCTTCTACCTGGGACATAGAGTGGGGAGTGGTAATATCAGACCAGAACCTGCCAAAGTAGAAGCCATGCAGGCATGGCCTGCACCTTCTACCAAAAAGCAGGTGAGGGCTTTCTTAGGGACAGCAGGGTACTACAGAAAGTTTGTCCCCAGTTATAGTACCATAGCTACTCCCCTCTCAGACCTGACAAGGAAGAACAGGCCAGATAAGGTAGTCTGGACCACAGCATATGTAGCAGGCATCCCAGAAGCTTAAAAAAACTTTGGGGGGACCCCCCTGTGTTAGCCAGTCCAGATTGCAGCAAATAATTTGTTGTGCAGGTGGATGCTTCGAACCATGGGGTGGGGGCTGCACTTAGCCAGATTTCTTCAGAGGGAGAAGAGCACCCAGTGGTTTATCTCAGTCATAGGCTCCAACCCAGGAGGAATGCTATGCAGCTGTAGAAAAGGAATGTCTAGCCATAGTGTGGGCACTGCAGAAACTTCAGCCTTATCGGTATGGAAGAAAATTCACTGTAGTGACAGATCACAATCCCCTAACATGGTTAAACAGAGCCAGCCAGCAAAATGCCAAGTTGCTAAGACGAAGCCTAAGGTTGCAAGCATATGATATGTCTGTGCAGCACCACAGTGGGATTAGCAATGCCAACCCAGACAGGGTCTCAAGTCAGGGAATGGGGTAAGGTATACTCAGATAGACCTAACCCTCTCAAGCAACATTTCTCAAGGGTCACTTGAAAAACTAGTTTGAGTTGTCCAGAGAGGAAGATATGTGAAGATATGTGAAGGCTGCCAGCCTAGCCAGATAGAATTTTGTAGATAATTCTGTCATTCGTAAATATTAATATAAGCCACAGGCTTATTCTCTTAAATGGAAGAAAATGGAATTAAATGTGGAACTGCAAAAATGTAACAACAGTGCACTCTGCCATAGGAAAGCTGATAACTCAAGCATTGTATAATTGTTTGATCACAAAACCTGGAGCCGAGATGTCTGGATGAAAGAATTCTTGCTTTTGTTTTGAGACTAGTGTTAATGGCTAGAATTTACATGTATAATGTCTTTTATTGCTGTAGCTTCCTGACCAGGTGCAAGATAAAAAGGGCTGTTACACGCTGAGCTTCTGTTAGCCCAGGAAACAGAAAATAATGTTGTAATCTGAATTGAGTCAGTGGTACTATATTATCAATTTAAGGACATGGGGACTCAGAGCATTTTGCATTTGTCTTGAGAACATCCAACATCATCAGCTCTCTGCCTATGCTCTATATGTAAGTTTATTTTAGAACTGTATTTTCTCTTAGATATAGCTAGGAAATAGGAAGATTAGATTCATATTTTCTGTATTTATGTCAGAACTTTTCTACTGAATTATTTTAAGTAGTCCTCTGTGATCTCTAAACTCTTGACTAGCACTGTGTAGTAAGAAGTATTGTCTTGTGATTTTATTTATTATTAAATATTTTTAAACCTTTCAACACTGGCTGTTTTTTGTAGAGATAATTTAAGCTCTAGAGTACATTGCATGTATATAGTGATACTGTCCAAGTCACTCCAATAAGCTTTGCTGTTCAGTCACACTTATCATTTGAGTAATAATATTGCACAGTAATAATTTGACACCCTTTGATAAGGGCCTTATTAGGAGCTGATATTAGTGGTTGGTGGCAAGTGGTACTACCTTATAGTCTGGGTAAAAGGGGCACAGCTAGAGAACCTGTGCCAGCCTTCCCCAGGAGTGCCGTTGTGCTTGTATATAACTCATATCCTAAAGTGTGTGTGTTTGTGTGTGTGTGTCAGCTACTTGGACAGGGACATGAAGCACTGGTTGGACAGAGAGGGTGCTGGTGGTTTTAGGTTGACCACTAGGCTGAGACCTGTACCCTATAGCTCTGCCAGGTGGGAGTCTTATTGGGGATCTGGAGAGAAAGGGTGAAATCAGCTCCAGACAGACTGTGATCTCTGTGTGCTCTTAAGGGAAATTGTACTTTACTGTGTGTATATGTGTTATCCTCCCCTATGTGGACGCCCCTCACTGGTGTTAGTGGTGAGGATTGAGGCTCCTTGATTGTTGGGCCAGTGCAGAGGCATCACAGATGATATAATCATACAAATCACACACCAACCAACCCATCCCAATGTCACCAAGCTAAACAGTTGCTACTTTTTAATTTAAAATGATATTATTAATTATAACTATTTGGAGCACACTCAGGTTATGTTTAAAGGAAAAACAATATAAAGTATTAATTTGAGAAATATAACATTGGAAATGTTACTAATAAAGAATGATATGTATTTCTGAATATGTCAAAAATATTCCAGAAATAATCCATTTCAAATTTCTCAATTTGATAAAGACATTTCATATAGTCATTTCTTCAAATTAATCCTACCATTGAAAATACTATAAGTAGCCTAATATTTAAGCATGTATACCGAGAAAATAAATAAAACTGGCAACACCTATAACACATTAACTTATAGACATCATAATACTAATACATATCATGATCATGTATCATAAAACTTTTCAAACTTATTTAATAAGATGGGTGAAAAGGTGAAACTAATAATAATAATAATAAGTATATTCAAAAGGTGCTACGATTTAAGATTACATATTTGTGACTTTTGTATGTGCTTATATATGCATAATATATTTACATTTAAGTGCATACGTATAACTGTGTGCATGTGTTTGTAAATTATGAATAGGTGCTTGATATGTATATTAACAGTTAAGAGAGTGAATATGTTCTGTGTATCTATGATTGAGAGAAAATATACAAATGAATGAGTGTTTGTGTTATGAATGCATGTATGTTACTTTCAATACCACTACTACTTGGAATATACCTTTAACATCTAACTTCTGTAGAGGAAGCATTCTTTTATGATTATATTTTAAGTATCATGCACTTACAAATTTGCTTGCAATACTTTTCATTGACATATTCTGAAATGTGTGGGTCAAGTTTTTGTATTCATCATACCAGTGGGAGATGAAAAATGCTTGAAATGATTTAAAAGTCAGTTTAGTATAAAATAAAATTACATATTTCACTAACAAATGCAGAACATTTTGAAGAGTTAGATTTGCTCATTAATATTATTTTCCTATAATTAGCAAAGTAACTCTGAATAATTAAGGCAATAGTTATTGAGCAGATTGAGGTGTTTTAAGCATCTTCTTCTATAAGTTGTTTCATACAGCACAAAAGACAACAGCTTATATTAAAGTATAAGTACAGTAATGTATATAAATGCTGTTATATGCAAATTAATATCTATAGAGAAGGCAAATAAATATATTTCTCTCAGAGCAAGTTTTTAATCGTTGTTAATAGTTTCCAGTCAAATGTCTATAAAAATAATTTTGTATAAAAAACTATTTTATATCAACTAGTGTGCAGAAGTGTGAATCATAGTTTATCCCATATAAGATATGCTAGCTCCCTGCATGCTTGTTTTCATTTGCATTTTAGTAATGAAGTGTTTAACCTTACAGTTTTGTTGGACTGGACAACTCTTTTGCGTATCACAGCAGGTGTTAGACTTCACAACTGCATTTCAAGGAAAGCACTGATACAACTGTATACTGAAATAATACCAAAGGGTTATGGGGGTATTTAGTTTTTGTAGGCAGGTGGTTATACCTTGCATAAATACATCTGTAGACCCCTTACTTATGCATGAACAAGTGTGGTCTGTGTAAACATGTATTTCAATATGAGTGTGTTTTTGCATAAGGATGTGCAGTGTAGCATCATTTACTTAAATACATATATTTAATATGTATCTTACAAACTTTCAGATGATTAATAGCTCTCTGTAACAATATTTGAATACACTGCCAGGTGTTATGTATGGCACATGTCATTCTCTGTTTACTATGTTATCAGTTTTATTCACGCTATGCATTTGTAAGTATTCTGTATTCCATCAACAGTCTTGATGCTTAACTACCTCTTTGTATTACATCTCAGGTCTTCCATTATCTCTGGATCACCCATGATCTATGTGTTTGTTATATTTTTTATGAGATTAAAGCTTTAGGCGTGCCACTGTCTGTTGCAAGAAGCAGATCAGTTATTTTACTTATTAGATTTTATTTAATGAAACTCTATTCTTGTGAAGGATCTGTATTCTGAGGGAACCCAGGTAGAAAATTCCAGCTACCCCTTGAACAATGCAAAACTTAGAAAATGTCAGAAATATAAGACATAGCAAGCAAAGACGTTAATGGTTTGTACTTGCATAAATGAAACATGGATATGAAACAATATATTAGGTCAGTGACAATAATGGATCAGTTAAAGAAAGTAATGTTTTAAAATATCAGGACTCACGATGCCAATTCCTGAAATGTTTAGACTGAATAATCAAAAATCCAGTCTGACAGTGTGTAAATATTTGTGTGTATAATATAACAGGCAGCATGTTACAGAACCAGTGAAACTGTAGAGGAAATTCCATTACTGGAACTAGATTAATTTTACGTGTTCTATTTTTGTGTTTATGCTGCTCCTTTTAACATTCTAAAAGTTCACTTTCTGCAAATAAGGGTTAAAGTTCAAAATGCATTTCCTGCAGCACAGGCCGCTTGAACATGGAACATGAACATGAACAACTATTATAAGTTGAAAAAACAGCTCATGGTATATGAGAAAACATTCTAAAACAATTTAATTAACACTAGGTGGGAAAAGGGACTGAAAAAAAGCAGTTACTGTAAAAATAGTCACTAGCATCTCTAATTTTTTGAGTAAGAGCCCAAGTAATGAAAAAAACACCACACTAGTTAAACATATTACAAGAAAGTGAAGTAATGTATATAAATGATTTTCATGCAGCCAAAACCACCCAACACAACACCCACTGCAGATAGATAAAGATTAGCACATACAATCACACTCACCAGATAGAATAACCAAAAATAAAAAAAAAACAGATTACTTGAAATTATGTATAGATAGTATATGTAAATTAAGTGGATTAGTTAAACATGTTAATATACACCCGCCACATACACACTACTCTATATATTAGAAAATAATGTTAGAGATGATTTAAATAAAATAATAAAAAGATGTATAAGTAATAGTAATATTACCATATATACACAATATCTCAGGGACTGTCAAGACACACCACCCACTACTTACACACTACTTCCTATGTTTGAAAATAATGTTAGCGAGAATTAAGATAAAATAATAAAGGGACTTACAAGTAATATTTTATATATATATATATATATATATATATATATATATATATATATATATATATATATACATACCAACTCCTAGATCGCACTATAGTGGGGAAAAGGGCAAATTTCTAATGGTGGCCAACTATCTCCCTTCCTTATGAAAACTGTTCACTGATTTGAATATTTGACGAACAGATGTTCGATATAAAGACATCAATGATTAGGTATTTGCAGAAATAAAACTTCAATAAAGCAATATAGACCCATAATAACATATATACAGTATTTCAGATACTGTAGAAAAGGTATTTTGATAAGGTATAAAATATATTTTATTTGTTTTACCTTATATTTGATGATGAACTGTAATAGATGACAAAAATGAATACCTGTGAGAAAGCTATTTAGGCAAAATAGAAAATAAGAACAACATTACTTTTCTATAATTTTTTTTTACTATTTTTGTCCTTCAAAGACCAGCCATTTCTTGTTGCTAGTCTGTTTAAGCTGACAACAGTGCAATCCATATTTTCTAACTGTTCAAAAAGTTTCTTTTTCTGAGAAAAGCCCACTGCATCTTCTAGATAATTGAAAGTTTTCTGACCTTCTGGTAAAAAAATCCTAATTTTGTCTGGAAAAAAATTAGATGAGCTTTAATGTTTAGCTTTTTTAAGTCTTTCATGAATGGAATACATGCTTTCCTTTTGGTCATAACAGATGCAGCATAGTCATTCTCAAACCTGAATGTGTTATTAATTATTTTTATCAGAGAGTTAGCCCAAGCAGTCTTCAGTACCAGGTCCTTGTCTTGGCTAAAGAGAAATTTTACAATAATAGATCTGGAGACCGGAAAATTTTTCTTCAAAGAAGAAGTCAAAAGGGATCTATGGGCTCTCTCAACACCAGAAGAGAGAGCTTCTGGTAGATTTAGAATTTTAGGTATCCAGTTAGTTAAAAACTGCAACATATTGTCACCTTCTTCCTTTTCTGGTATTCCTTGTATCTTAATATTATTTCTTCAAGATCTGCTTTCTAGGTCCTCAAGTTTTTCCATAAGCAAAGTATTTTATTTTAATAGGAATTCTGTGTGATTCTCACTCTCTGCCATTCTGCTGTCCAGGTCATTTAAGGTGTGTTCTACTGCTGAGATCTGAACGGATTGTTATTTTATGATCTCTTTTAACATTTCTGTTTGTTTCTTGGAATCTTTTTTTATATTGCTCATTTTGATCTCAAGTTTATGAAATTTAACAGAAAGCTCCTGGATACCGCCTATTACAGACTGCAGTTCCTTTTCACCAAGTTGTCTTGAGGGTTCACTTTTGAGTAGCTCATTCTATTATAACAGTCAATAAAACTTCTGACAGAAAAAAAATCAAAGAAAAAACATAAAAACTTGATTTTTCTTTCAAATAGTCATTCAAGTTTGTTTAAAAGATTCAAAATGTATAAGAAAATATGTTTTTATTAAGTTTGTATAATAAAATCCTGTCAGAAAAAAAGAAAATTAGACCCAAGACTTTGTACTGTTAGCAATTTACCATCTTGGCCATGCCCCCTCTGCATCAAAGTTTTGAGTATAAATGTTTTATGAGTATTGAACAATCTTATGTCAGATTTAATTCATCACTATCAATGTAGCTTTATAAATGGCCACTAAACATCAAACAATGTATTAACATCTTTACTGACAACACAATAAACTTAAATACTTATGCTACTGGTGATCTTACTAATAGATGCTGAAAGTTTGTTGCTATAGTTTAGTAGTTTAGTAAGATTTTGTGTCTGCTGTGCTAGGGAGGCTGTGATTACCAAGAGAATTTGTTGGATTACTGCAGGAAGTATACTGTGAAGGCACTGAGCCCTTTCTTTGCATCCAGGGTAGGCTGACAATTTTTATCCTTTCCTCTTCTCAGTTTATATCAAAACTTTGGTAGAATTGATTATAACTTCATAGGTCAAAGGATACAGGTGGAATACCAAGGAGATAAAGCTTTCATTTTGTTGCAGATAGCCTGTTGCCTAGATTATATAACCCACTACATTGATTGGGAAAATGGCTGGCTGGCTCTAAAATTAATCTGTTCACAACACAGGCTATGCCATTTAATTTAAACCTATCATATACTCTTCAGCAGGAATACCCTTATTTGTGGAAATACAAAGTACCACTTTCTTACAGATTTGAACAACACATTTGATAGAGGATTCTAGTCATATTCCATGCAAAGAATTACAGGAGATACTGAAGAGAATGGCAATTATATGGAAGTATCTTTTTTGTGGAATTTGATCGACGGATTCAGTCAGTAAAGATGTTTATATTGCTCATGTGTATATTATTTCAGATAATTCCATTGCAGCCACCTACATTATTTTTTATATTTTATAAAATACATTTATTAAATGTATCTGGATATTAGACCAAGAGCTACCTTTATCTGTAATTAATTATTTAATTGACATTTATTAACCGGGTTAGTCCAACTGAGCCAAAGGCCCATTTAGTTCACAATCTTATAAAATTAGAAGCATGACGATAATGAACAGTTGTACAGGAGATATAACACGAGGAATATTAGCAACAGATAAATCATTTCATACTGTAGAAGAGAATTACACATAACAGTAATAATGAGATTACCGAATGGTACAAGATATGAGATACACTTAAAGTATCTGACTGATAGAGACTTGGCGCTGATACAATTATTATGTTTTAAATCTAGGACTATATATTGAAATTAAAAGCCAGAAAAAAATGTTATAGCATTGCAAGTCAGAGAGAAGAAGAAAAAGAAAGGGGGTGTTAAAGATGAGTAAAATGATAGAGTTGTCATGTGGGAGTTATGACAAATTAACTGCAGTGTCAATGGTGGTAGTGGCTGGGGCTTCCAGACCTTTTGTTATACTGCTTGTATACTGAGCTCAGTGTTTTCTATAAGTAGCTGCATCCTGATTTTCATATAGGATGCAAACAGGGGATATATGAGAGAATATCTTTGCCTAAAATATTGGAGGTCAGCAAGAATAGCACCTCGATTCAAATTAAACATAATTATCTTCAGTATCTGGATCATTACTAAACTTCAGCAACTGGTTCATCGCTTGGAAGTATTTTAAGAAGATCAATGTGTATCAGCATGGGAGGTGAAAGGGATAGCCTGCACCTATCACCCTAGTGTTTCTACATGCTGGCTAAAGCAATTATGTCCCCTATACAGCACACTAAAACAAACATATTTAAGTGGGGGCTTTGCCCCCCCACACCCCCTAACATGGAGGGCTGTGCCCCTCACACCCCCTAACTAAATATTCTAACTCTGACACCGCACTACAGTCAGGGAAAGGGCAGGTGTCACAGAACGGCCAACAGATTTAAAGAAATCGGTATTTTGGCTGTTCAGGAAACTTGGAGTTTGACATTTTGGTGTCAGACAAGTGAGATTCGACATTTCCACCTATCAATCTCATGATATAGACCCTTGCTCTATGCATGAATGTCCAACCTTGAAGCCAACCTGATATTTGAGTATATTCATAGTTTTACAATTAATAACACATGGTTTCCATGTACTGATGACTTATTCTTTTAGCTGGATCCTCCGCCTATCCCTCATTATGTTTATCTGGGGCTGGGGCACCAAGGGAATATCTGTGTGCATCTGTAATCGCATCATCTTGTGTTTAGCAAAGCACCAAACATGAACTTTTGGAAATCATAGTGTCAATTAACAAATCAAATTATCACATTTTTGGTAATTAAAGTTCCCATATGTGTCTCCTAGTGACCACAGTATCTATCTAGAGTAACCAGACAGTTTACCCATTTAAGTTAATACTATTATTGTGGGAGACTTCAACTACTCATCTATTAACTGGCAAACGTATAACACTAACAAGAAACATACACAGTAGTGCAGAAACTTTTAAATGACAACTCTCCCAGACAAAATTATTCTCTATTCTACTCGAGAATCCAGTCTCCTAGACCTCCTTCTCATTAGCATTACTCCTCTTTACACCTAAAGTCACCTCTTCAATGAAATCTGATCACCATGCATAACATGTTTATGACACTATCTGATTATTGTTTATATTATTTCTTTTCTGCCATAATTTTATATATATATATATATATATATATATATATATATATATATATATAGTTTACTATTGAAACATTGAACATCACACCGTAAAATGTATCAAAAATGTGGTTTACATGTTCGAGGTTCACAATAATAAACAATATGAAAGATCGGACACCAAAGCATTCAAAGTCAAATTTGACTCCTGCACTTTGGTATCCATTTTTTGCAGGGGGGCAAGTTCCCCTGCACCCCCTGCCACTGATATATTCCAACTCTGAGATCACACTACAGTATGGAAAAGGGTAACTCTCCCAATCCACACTGTCCCAGTCTTCTGTCTTCCTGAGTCGACATTGCAACCGTCTCCCAAATGGTTTTCTGCATTCCAACTTCTGCACAACTGAATTGCACACAAGCCACGTTCAGCACATTGATAGTAAACATATACATATATATATATATATATATATATATATATATGTGTGTGTGTGTGTGTGTGTGTGTGTGTGTCTGTCTGTCTGTCTATCTATCTATCTATTTAACTATCTATCTATGTTTATAATCTGCTTTGCTGTTTAATAGTACCTCTGTAGCTTTTATCCCCCGGCCTTAGCTGAAAAAAGGTTGTTAACCCAGATGGATTATGCCAGTCAACAAATATACCCTAAATAAATAAATACATAAAATGCTGTACTTTTCTATTTAAAACTAAATCTACTTCACCTACAAACCCTTATTTGGTCAGGAGTATTTTAGAGCAAATCTTTTATTAGGTTCATAGGTTCATAGGTTCATACTAGGCTATCTGCCCGAGGGCATTTACAAGCCTAGCCCATAGTTTTGTGGCTTACGCCACCCCTTTAGTATGGGGAACTATACCCATTATTTTGCTGTGCCTCTGTTGAGCAGTGACACTGAGGTAATCCCTGGGGTATATCTGCGATCTCCCATCCATTGGTCAAGATTTCTCTTGAACAAGGCCAGCGAGGTGCTCTGCCTCACATATACTGGGATTTTATTCCACAGCATAGGGAGTCTTTGGGTGATGAATCTATCCCTCCAGCACGTCCTATTAATAGCCGTGTCGAGGTTTAAGTCTCCGCCTTGTGGCTCTGACGGATCTAGATTTTTGAGGTGAAGCATATTCATCAAATCTGGGTTTGACATGGCCTTGTATGTTAGGCAAAGGTCACCTCTGAGCAAGCGGTAAGCGACTGAATAGAGCTGGAGTTCTTTCAGTCGGGCAGCATAGGACAGATGTTTGAGACCCTTTATCCTTTTGGTGAGGAACTTTTGTGGCCTCTCCAGCTGCTGCAAGTGTCGGGTCAGATACATTCCGAATGGGGCATTGTACTCAATCATTGGTCTGATGAGTGATGAGTATAGGGAGACTATGACCTCCCTTGATCTAGATGAGAATCCCTTCATGATAAGGTGGGCAATGTAGAAGGTCTTCCTAACTACTTTAGCTACATGGGTGTCGAATGACAGACTACTATCAACCTGGGTCTTACGACCTAAGGGATTTCAGCAGCTGATGCCCACCTCTAGAACTAAGGCTGCCATAGATACCACAGCTTCTCTCATCTAATCTACTGTATTGAAGCAACCATCCCCAATCCCACACAAGTGTGGAATCAAATTCAAAACCTAAACTTTATGGTGGAAACAGAAACCAAACTAACTCTACAGTAAAAGAAAAAAATCCTTGGCCTAAAAAATACTTCCAAATCTATCCATTACAAAAAGAGTATCTTACATGTGTTTATAAGGGCCTCAACAGCACCATCAAAAAAGTCAGACTAGATATTTATTTATTTATTTCATTTATTTATTTATTTTACATTTGTTGACCAGGGGAGTCCAGCTGGGCACAAAGGTCCACAAAGGTCCAGGCCCAGGAAGAAAAGCTTCAGTAAATGCAGTACAATCAAAATCTTTTTTAAGTCATACAATATCAACAGTGTCAGGCAGAATACAATTCAGCTAAATTTTACAATGGCAAAATGGATAAGAATATAGTAATTATACATACAATAGTAAAACTTCTGTACTAATTATACTCTGTACAAACATAGTTAGATAAATAGCAAGGCAGTAGAACCAATGTCACAGTACAGTGTACTGAGTCATTTACAAAGGGTGGATAACAAAAGGTTAATTTAATTTTAAGATCTAAATGAAATGAGTGGTAAAAGAGAGTTAAGAGAGGCAGAGGTAGAAGATGGATGGGTGAAGACAGAGTGATAGTGGGCAACAGAGTAGATGAGAGCAGAGGTGTAGTAGAAGATGAGGAATAAAGCAGAGATGTTATACTTATCCTGGAGATGTTAGTTTTCATGAGTTATGTTCTCTTAGATGTGTTTTGACAGCCTGCTAGTTTTGAAGAAAGTTTAGTATAAGGATGTCTCTGATGCATTTTAAGATTTGCTGACAGACAGGAGGGATTATCTTTAGAGCAAAGAGCTTTGCTATGGTAGTAGTGTTGAAGCATGCATTTTAGTGCTGGGCACTTATCAGTGTACTACATTAGAGTTTGAGCCAGTAGTAGCTGACTATAATGGAGGTGATATGGGAGATTAGTCCAGTTTAGTTTTTCAGGGTGGAACAGTGATGAGTTTTAAAGGGGTGATTTGCAGCAAAGTGAGCTATTTTGTTGTAGCATTGTTACAGCTTTGTTTGTGTGGAAGTTTGTATATTAGTAAAGAGCAGGAATGCATATAGTAGGGTGCATAAGAGGTAGGCTTTAGCTATGGCTTCTCTAGTTTTGTCTGTAAGGTGAGGTTTTGTTCTATATAAGAGGCTGAGCTTTAAGTGTTTTTAATAGCAGTTTGGAAGTGCAATACAGATTTCATGTTGTCATTGATGGTGACTATGACACCTGTGCACTGGCCCAGTAATCAAGGAGCCTCAATCCTCACCACTAGCACCAGTGAGGGGTGTCCACATTGGGAGGATAACATGTACACACAGTAAAGTACAAGTTCCCTTAAGAACACACAGAGATCACAGTCTGTGGATGGTTTCTCCCTTTCTCTCCAGACACCCAATAAGACTCCCCACTGGCACAGCTATAGGGTTCAGATCTCAGCCGAGCAGTCAAGCCAAAACCTCCAGTACCCTCTCTGTCCAACCAGTGCATCATGTCCATGCCCAAGTAGCTGACACACACACACTTTGAGATTTGAGTTATATATGAACACACAGACACTCCTAGGGAATGCTGGCACAGGTTCTGCAGCTATGCCCAACTTCTGCCCAGGCTATAAGGTAGTAATCACTGCCACTGACTACTCTTATCAGCTACTAATAAGGCCCCTCCCAAGGGGTGACCAATTCTACTGTCTAATGTTATTATTATCTAATTGGTATGTGTGACTGAGATGTGAAGGCTATTTAGGAGTGGCTTCTACAGTATCACCAAATAAATGTCTGCCTTAGTCAGGTTTCCATCCACCAGTCCTTTAGCCTGGCAAATCTCAGCCAGCTGACTCCTTGTCAGCTTGCCATACTTGTCTGCTGACATGCTCACCTGCTCTCCCTGGCTAACTAAGCTAACAAAATAAATAAAACAATTGTGATCTGAACTCTGAATGTTCAATGTGTCACTGATTTAGAGTACAAAAACACATTAAGTGATCACTGTATACAAGCTACAGGAATTCACTATCCACACCACTACAAGCCAATTAATATGTGATGTGGCTAACTCATCACTATCAAACAATTAATATTTGATGTGGATATCCCGCCACTGCCACCAATTAATATGTGACTCCCGTGCACTGGCCCAGTAATGAAGGAGCCTCAATCCTCACCACTAGCACCAGTGAGGGGTATCCACATTGGGAGGATAACACGTACACACAGTAAAGTACAATTTCCCTTAAGAGCACACAGAGATCACAGTAAGTCTGTTGCTGGTTTCTCCCTTTCTCTCCAGACACCCAATAATACTCCCCACTGGCACAGCTATAGGGTTCAGATCTCAGCCAAGTAGTCAAGCCAAAATCTCCATTACCCTCTCTATCCAACCAGTGCTTCGTGCCACTGACCAAGGAGCTGACACACAAAACTTTGAGATTTGAGTTATATACAAACACACAGACACTCCTGTGGAAGACTGGCACAGGTTCTCCAGCTATGCCCCCTTCTGCCCAGGCTATAATGTAGTAGTCACTGCCACCAACTATTCTTATCAGCTACTAATAAGGCCCTTTTCAAAGGATGATCAATTCTGTTGTGTAATGTTATTATTATCCAATTGGTAAGTGTGACTGAGACTTGAAGGCTATTTAGGAGTGGCTTATACAGTATCACCAAATACATGCAAGTACTTTAAGAGCTTAAATTATCTCTACATAAAACAGCCACAGTTAAAGGGTTTAAATATATTTAATAATAAATAATAAAAACGCAAGACAATACTCATTAATTCAACACAATGACATTAGTGAGTTCAGAAATCACAGGAAATACTTTAAAACAACATTGTAGGACAGTCTGATCTGATGATGCTCTTTACTTACGGGATGAAAGTGCTTATTTTATTAAAAGGAGTTTTGATTTTACTTGGTTTGTTATTAAAAGACTGGATTTGAATTTTGGAACCTTTGTTCTCTGGTTTTACCATTTTTCATCAAAGGTTATGCAATGTGTCATAGCTGAGCTCATATATGATGATATTGAAAATCTACAATGCCCCAAACCAGATCACTTTAGTTTTAAAAAATGTAAATCCTGCCTTCTTAGTCTTTGAAAACAATCTTTTTTTGCCCTAGTCAATGGTTACTCTGCCCATACTGCTCATCTGGATTTTGCTAAAGCTTTCAACACTATACTTTACTTTGGTATTGTTTCTAAACTCACCTACCTTAATATAAACCACTATTTGACCCATTGGATATCTAACTGGCTTTCTATTAGGATTACCATTATGACAATGGGTGGTACTTCAAAGAAATTTGTCAGTACAGGTTTCCTAACAGGGTTCTGTACCAGGTCCCCCCTCCTCTTTAGTATTTACTTTTCAGATGTGTCAAGGTAGACATCAAAGGTCTATGGCAAACCAAGTTTTGATGACTGCAAGCTTGGAGTTTTTACAAACTCTTTTGCTGATGCCCATATTTATTTATTTATTTGTTTGTTTATTTACTTATTGACATTTAATTACTGGGAAAGGCTGACTGGGTAGAACTCCATTTTCAGGGAAGGCATGGGGAGAAAAGCTCCAAATTATTGCAAAACATTTTAAGAAAAATAATTTCTTGTATCTTCAAAAATAAAATAAAACATCTATAGTTTAAATAATTATAACAAATTAATAATAATATAAAAATATTGGTTAAGAATTGATACAAGTTATATGAAATAAAATATAAAATAAATATAATTAAATGTCAATAAATAAATAAATACATGTACTTCACCAAACACCTAGACTAGTGTGAAAGACCACAGTGGCTCCCATCAACAATATCTCCGGCATGAGATCCTTGCGCTATGAATAGGTTAAAAGCTCACTCACTCTAATCTCTTGCTTACAGGTTCCAATATTATGACCTTTTCTTAGCTTTGAAGTTCATGAAAGTCCCTGATCTGTGACCTCCTACATGTTCAAAAACTGGCAGTACCATTCCTCCGTACCCTAAACCTTTAAATCTTCATTGCAACACAAACAAAACATGTTGATGAAACGGATAGGTCTCCCATCATATCCCGCAACTATGGAGCAAGCCAAGACATTATTAACAAGGAATGCTAAATGCTTGGGCTTCATTTGCTAGATTTTTAATAGTTGAACAGATAGACAGACTGCCTTACCATTTACCTATAAATGTATGAAAACAAGTGATTATGAAGTCTGCTAAGTTACAGTTGTAATTACAAATTTACAAATATCTGGTATTCCCATACAGTTCTGCCATTTGCCATGTCCCAGTACCCATCTAAATACCGTAATAAAGCTGGCAAGACATAGGAACTAGTTTCTGCTGCCATCCACTGTGCCTGAGTGCAGTGATATTAAGGCCATTTGTGTACAAGTGTTACCTGCTGCAAATCCCACAATGGATTACTGGCCTATGCCTCCTTCTTTTTGTACCGCCTAAGCTTGTCCCTGTTGACTCCACTGAAGACCATAGTCAGGCAAAAAGCAACCCCCACCCTTCTCAAAGAGAAGGGGAGGCATCCAAAGCTGCTCAGTCCTCCTTCTGATGGCCCTGTGGCAACAGACACATCTTGCAGCATACGTAAAACACTGTCAGAAAGAGAGAGGAAATATAGCCATGGAATTATACGTTAAACTATATTCTTCGGCTATAGAAATTAATATTATAGCACTACTTTGCATTTATCACATTATAGCCTATAGTAAATGAAATAAATTCTTTCAAGGAAAGACAAAAACATATTTTTTAAACCTACAATATGACCAGGTGTGCACACTAATGAAAGTCTCTAGAAAAGGCACATAAAGACTACAAAATACAGAGACAGCTTTTCTGCTGACAAGAACTGTTATTGTATGAACTTATATTTATTCCTGCTGAATTGGTGGGGTTCTATATTATACATCTTGGCTAAAATGAATACCTTTAGGCATAAATTAATGATCTGAAAAATTATAAACTGTGAGCTCTTAAAAATCAATAAACTTAATATTGCCTGGTCAAAAGAATTTATCTAGATTGCCTTTTTGATAATCTGATTGAATAACACATCACAATAGAATTTGTGTAGGTTTGTCATTAATCCTTTCATGCTAAATATATGAAAGAAGCGATAACATTCATCTTAAAAAGCTGCTTTCTCCAATGATATGTGATGTCATGGAAAGGAAGAGTAGGAGAGTCCTTGGGACCATCTGTCTAATGAGGAAAATTAAAAATGGAATGCTAATGAAAATAACACTATTAACATAAAGATATACAATTGCGGTTTCTGAGAAATCCTCTCTGCCCCCCCCCCCCCTCACTCTTTCTTTGTTCTTTTCACTTGCTTTGTTTTCACTCCCTGCTGATGACTGCTCTCTGGAGACTAAACTGAACAGACAGCCAAAGTAATGTCACAGCAGAGGAAGAGACACCAGATGATGCTCTCAAAAGTGCTTTCTTCTACACTCAGTAACTTAAAGGTATAAGGAAATAACCACCTGCTTCACCCATAAACCTCAGAAACTAAAGTATATAACAGAAATGTTCAAGGTTCAGGCAAAGACAGTGCATCTTAAGTTATGCAAAATGTTTTAAATTCTCATGTTTGACTGCATTTGTAAACTTTAATAATACAGACACTTTGTAAATAGCCACCTCCTAAATCAGAATTTAAACACTTAGTTTAAACATCCTTTAAATGCATGTTTTGCAATATTTTTTTTATAAAAAGAAAACCAGGACTGAAATTGAACAACCAAAAGATAAAGTAAAAAGAAAAATGTAAGAGCATCATTTCTAAGTGATTACTTTGGTGTTACCTGTTTTACATATCATGCAAGGCTAGAAGTTTGCTGCAAAGAAAAGTAATCAACATCCTGCCTTATTTGTAGAAGACCACATTGTGAATGGCTGCTAGACTTAAAGAAGCAGTAATGATTAGAAATCAAGGGGGGTCTGGACCTTGTTCAGATAAAGGCATTTGGAATACTCGGCACATCTAAGGTCTTGTTCTTGACCACATATTAAGCGATCAGTGTGGATGAAAGCAAACAAACTTTATATGTAATTCAGGTCAGGTGCATCTGTTTTGTGATATTTTAAATGATTTTCTGATTATTTTACAGAGTATACAATTTCACTGTATGATAGTAATCACCAGGGAGCAAAAATATTACTGTTAGCTTAATATAATTTTACAAGAGTAGAAAACATTTAAACTAAATGTATCATCTCTGGCTTGGTCCTTCTTGGGCAGCAGTGACCAGCTCTGTTCCCTTGTTTGTTTAGTAATTTTCTACCCAATACCAGAAATTTGCAAATTCGGCCCTGAATACTGGCTCAACACTGATAAAAGCCTGCATGCTTGATGCCGAGTCAGGGAAGGCTAGTTCTATTCAATAAGTACAATAATTTTCTGCGTATTAAAAATCAAACGCAGCATTCATTTAGCTGTCCAGTGAGCAGAGCAAGATTAAAATGTAGCTGAATATCTGATGATTTACAGTAAGATCTACAATTGTTTGTATGTTGTTTGCCATTGCATGGTGTAATCCTATGCACTCAAGTCCTGAAAAAGGCTGATGTACAAGCTGCAAGCATTAAGTTATGGCACCGGGCAATGTCTTGAACTTGGATTCTGTGTCATCTGACAGTTTTACTAGTTACTCATGATGCATTGTGATTTTGTAAAACAACTTACACTTTGTTTTACTGGTCCTCGGGGACACTACTGTGCATTCCTGACGTGGTTACTGTAAACAGCATATGACATAAAAATCAGTGCCATGATACAAGTGGTATGTTAACATTTCAAAAAACAGGATTGTGCTTGTTTATCCTGTACTGAAGATTATGATCTATTAATTAATAGGGAAGCATGAAGCAGAGTGACTGCAGGAGCAGTCAATAATACATTAAGCTTGTAGGAAATACAATTAAAGTCGTATGACTTGTTCAGCTTATTTAGAGTACCGTTAAACAAATACATATCAAAGCTTGCATAAACAATGGCTGCATTTTAAGTACTGTAATTCTAAGGGTATCTAGAAATACATCACTTTAGTCATATCTTGGCTGCTGTTACTTTTACAGTGTTCTCTTTATGCAAGAGTATCCTTTGCTCAGAAGCTGTTTGCTGTTTCTCCTGATATCTTTTATAGAGACATGAGCTACTAAAATAGTAAACCAAGCTGATCACTTGGTTTCATTATACTAAATATCTGAGTTCTCTGTTCCCAGAATATTCATAAAATTAGGTAACTGGTCCACTGTCAGAAATAATGTGCTGAAATGATGAGCAATGTTACTTTTGCAGGACTTTTTTTTTAATTAGAATGATTTGCATGGAGGATTAGTAAGCATGTTTGTCTCTGTGCCTCTTTGTAAAATTGGGCAGCAACAACGTTTACTTGGAATGCAGAATTCTGTAACATTAGAACACTGAGTACTTAAATTTAGCACACAAAAAAATTGCACACTGGAAAAGGCGAGTGCAGTATTTTTCTTTTACCAAGAGATGAGAGACAGAAAAGAGATATTTATAGCAGGACAGGTTGTTGGACTTGGGCTATGTTTTCTTGGCAAACATCTGAGCCATTCCCTCCCCACAACACACACACACACACACACACACACACACACACACACACACACACACACACACACACACACACACACACACACACACGCGCACACACACACACACACACACACACACACACACACACACACACACACACACACTCACACACACACACGCACACACACAAACACATGCATAAATGTACACACTCAAATACAACCATACGTAAACGCACACACACACACACACACACACACACACACACACACACACACACACACACACACACACACACACACCTTCATTAGACAACAGCAACACACAGGGCTCTAGTCAAGTGTTTATCATACCTATAACTAGTTTTCTTTTGCATGGAACTATGAAAAGTAGAAAACAATATGTATGAAATATTTGTCTGATAAGTTCTGGACATGAATAAACCAGTTATCTAGTAGCATGACAATAATCTGACTACATATGTCATGCAAACTCTATGTAATTTAAAGTTCATGGACACCTTTGATTTCCTTTCTCACCTTCCTTCAGAAATAGAGAAGGTCATGAGAAATATGTTCTTTTCCAGTCTCCCACTAATAAGAGAACAGGGCTCATTTACTGTCAATATAAGAGAACAAGGCTCATTTAATTACTGTCCATATCATTTCCTGTATATACAACTGAAAGTCAGAACTGACAACTGTAAAATAATGATAGAGTTCACCAATAAGTGCTTCGCTCCGTAAAACCAAATCACAGCTGGCTGGGATGTAGCGTGGAACCAATTCTCCGCTTAAATGTAACCAATATTCCAAATGACTGCTGTTAAATTAATCCACAAACTGAAAACAAGCTGGTATATATTGCACTAGTTTCAATCTTTAATACGCCAAAATAGCCCGAACAGTTACTGATAAAACTACAAACAATAATTGCAATAAAATGCGATAAAAATATAAAACTGAAGTCACAGAATCAGTTAAGCGCTTTCACCCGATGTAGTCCGGGTTTCATCAGAACTGAACTGTTAGTTCACAGTCAACATTTTATAACTTTTTTGGCACCTAAACCAGCCACATATTTGAAAATTTAAAGGCATATACCACTTGAAATACATATATGTATACAATTGTGCTCGTATACTTTTGCTAAAGTGCATATAAGCCTGGATTAAAAAGCATATAAATTCTAAAGTATCCTAATAATAGGTCTGCTGGACACTTGCATGATATAAATATATTGATAGATAAAGAAATAAATACATAAATATTTGTGTTTGTAATTAATTTCAGTACCCTTATATAGTAAGCCATTTTTGAATTATACACTTGCTGAAAAAAACTGTAATATACATGTAAATCAATAAAATACATGTGTATCAAGGAATATGAATGTATATATGAATATAAAAAAATGAAAAATAAAAAATAATAAAAAAATAGAAAAATATATAAGGAATATTGAATTCTTTCTATTTGTATCAACTGTAGCGTTGTAATTTGATAAATGCGTGAATATGTGTATACATAAATAAATCTCACTGTATACAATAATTCAAGTATAATGTTAATATTAATTATGATAGTATAAAATAATGTTAAAATAATGTTTATAGTAGTATAAATTGGTTTTTATGATTATGTGTATTAGTATTAATAATGTTTCATTCTCTATTGATCATAAGCTTAATATTGATGCACTTCTAGGAAGTTAGTAAATAAATAAATAAATAAATGAATAAATAAGTAAATATGAATATATGTTTGCATATATATATATAACAAAACTTAACTACACAATACATAGAAATGACCATGGTTTGAAGGGTCAAGATTACATAAATATAAAGCCACTTTGCTGGTACAAAAATAAGCTTACCATGTGTCTACCCTTGTATAATACAAAATCATGGTCTAGTTCTTATGCTTGTTCTACTTTCTTAACCATAATACAATATTAAAAAAAGTTAAAAACATTGTTAAAATTTGTTAAAATTTGTAAAATGTTTTTGTTGATAATATATAAGAGTAGTTGATATTATAATAGTGGTTTGATTGATATGTATTCATTCAAACCTGGTGGCATCATAGCGTCTAAATTTATTTGCCACCAGATTTCTTTGTAGCTGAGCAGAGTTTTGAAATCTCCTCCCCTAGGATCATAATTTATTACTTCTAATATAATAAATTTGAAGTTGTGACTATTCCCTTCCCTGTCTATGTGTCTGTAAAGTGCGTTGTTATTATCCTTGGTTCTTATGTAGTATGTGTGATCATAAATCCTTTTCTTTATGTTTCTTTCAGTCTTTCCTACATAGAAACATAGACATTGCTGGCAAATGTTTAAATATACTACCATCTTGGTATTGCAATTTCCTACTTTCCTTCTGACTACACTTTTGTGTCCGTTTTTCAAGTATATGATATTTTCTTCAGACATGTATTTGCATTGATTACAAGTGCCACATTTAGGATTCATTTTTTTATTGTTACTATTATTCCTATCAATCTTTCCCTTAAT
Source organism: Protopterus annectens (assembly GCF_019279795.1). Lineage (NCBI taxonomy): Eukaryota > Metazoa > Chordata > Ceratodontiformes > Protopteridae > Protopterus > Protopterus annectens. Next base: position 1,091,981,477 of record NC_056727.1, on the reverse strand, counting down.
TCCATTTTCAACTAACTGTTTGATGTTGGTACCCATCTTGTATGTGAACTGGGGTTTGTCTCCCAATACTCTACTCAATTGGGCATCCTTGGAGATAATATACCAAAAATTGTTTAGTATATTTTTGATATAACTGGCTGCCAAACTGAACTGCAAGATGCAAGTTCTATGGAAAGAATTTGGATTAATATCATTAACCTTGTGGTCAGAATTAATGCGTGTAGAGATCTCTTGGAATGTTGATTGAGTATTGCTCCCTAATAGAGGCAAATATCTAGAATTCCTAAATTGTAAAATATATTGAATTGTAGAATCCATCATAGCAATAGGATAGCCTCTCTGAGTGAATAACTCCTTGATATACTTTAATTCAGTGTGTAGAGTATCAATGTCAGATGTCATGCAGGAAGCACAAACACACTGACCTTTGAATATATTGTTTTTCAGTTTCTCTGGATGACAACTGGTGTACTGTAAATAATTGTTAGAGAACGTTTCCTTTCTATATATAGAAGAAGAGAATATACCTGACTGATATTTAATAAGTGTGTCTAAATAAGGTAATCCATAGTTGTTATAAGTATGTGTGAATTTTAAATATTCACTACTGTCGTTTAAAAATTCTATGAAACATTCCATAGTGTTGATGTCAGCTTCCCATAGTATAAATATGTCATCCAGGAATCTAGAATAATATCTCACATTCTTAAAGTGATCACTTGATAAAAGTACAGTATCCTCCCAATGGAGCATAACCAAATTAGCGTAAATGGGAGCACAGGTGGCTCCCATCGCTACTCCTTTTGTTTGCTTAAAGTGTTCACCTTCAAAGTATATAAAATTGTTTTCTAATACTAGGGCCATCGTTTCCTCTAACAGGCTAATTTCATCCCATTCAAGATTAGCATATTTGTACATACTGGCACTGAATGCTTCTAATCCTTGCTCTTTAGGAATACATGAAAAAAGGTCAATCACGTCTATAGTGAGAAATATTATGTTTTCAAATTTTAAATCCGTAGGAAAATTCTTTAAAAATACCCAAGAATCCTTGACCATGTGTGAAACATGGTCATAAATAGGTTTCAGTTTGTGATCAATGTATTTACCAATTGGAAAAGTCTTTGATTTACTTCCTGATACTATTGGGCGAAATGGTGGGTCTTGTATATTTTTATGGATCTTGGGTATTCCTACAAGGGTAGCCAATTTTGGAAATTTCACAGATAGAAAGTCAAAGGTCTCCTTTGTGATTCTATTTTCTAGGAAATATTCCTCTAAATGAGAATCAATCCTTTGATATGCTATATTAAGTTCGTTAAGGGATATAGAGGAATAATTTCCTGAAAAATGTAATAAATCATATATCTTTTTAGTATACTGCATATTGTCATATAAAACGGTACCGCCACCCTTGTCTGGTCTCATGACCCTTATGTTGTCGTTTTTCTTAAGGTCTCTTATTAATCGTTCTTCATTCTTGGTTAAGTTGGCACCACTGGCTAAATGTTTGAGTTTGTTCGATTCTTGATATATTTCTCTAATAGTGATATTTTCATATAGCTCGATACTAGGATTACTAGGAGGATTAAATTTGCTTTTTACCTTGAACAGGGGACTTGTATTTTTGTTCTTGAGAGAATCTTTCTTATCCAGGACGTTCAAATTTTCAAAATAAATAGCTAAATTTGCTTTTCGAATATATTTTTTTTAAATTCAATCACTGTGTCTGTCAAATTGAATCTAGGAATTGGAACAAATTTTTCTCCTTTACTAAATAGATCAAAATGTGTTTTTTTATTTCAATATCCGTATAGTTGAATATCTTAAAATTGTTGAAAGTATAAACATTTCCATCTACTACAATCCTGTTGCTATGATTGTTACTACTATTTTTTGCTTGTTCCCCTTCATATGTTAATACCATTTCTTTCTCATGTATTTCTGGTTCCCATATTGATGTGGTTGGGAGTATTGTTTTCCCCGATATTGAAAATCCCCCTGATTTGTATATCTATCATTATGATAACCTGTATTTACCCCTTTTCTATTGTCCATGTCGGAATTTTCCCCTTTATACCATCTAGGTTTATAAAAATCTTCTTTGGGGTTTGTTTTAGATCTCATTTCTGGCCCGATATAAGCCCTATTACTATTTTACTGCTTATTATCTCTTATAAGCTTTTTTATTTCCTCTGTGTAATGTTAGAAATCCATGTTTTGGCTTCCTGGTATTCCTTATTATATAATTGTTCCCATTGAGGAAATAAAAGATCATTTAGTATATTGTTATTCAATTTTTCTGCATCAGCTATAAGTTTACTCATTTTATCATCATTATGTTTCATTAATAATCTCATAAAGTTAAAACCACAAGTATCAAATAAAGAATTAAATTCCTTTACTACTTCTGCAGTGTAATCCAAACATAAAGGTAGCTTGAAAAATCTCAATCCTTTGGGTACTAGTTTCATATCTAAATTCTTACTTAAATAAGCATTGTCCACTTTGAGACCATTAATGCTTTTTAACTTTTTACCTAAAGAATAGATCATAGTCTTTAAATTGTCAAAATCAGTGTTGTCCATATCTGTAGCATTATAATTGCTTGTTAAGTCATCTATTCCATAATTGAACAATAAAAATTAATTGAATTTGTTGTCTTCAGAAATGACATTCCCTTTATTTTGGGGATGTGTAGGTCTGAAGACTGATTTCACAGTACCTTTGTGTTGTTGTGATGCAGACTCTCCAGCAATAGATGAATAGGTTTTAAACGGCATCTGGCTCTTAGGTCTAGTTCCAGTTCTTGTGGTTTCCTCATTGATGTCGTATAAGGATAAGTCGAAGGTGAAATCTGACAAATTAATTTTTCTACCATTGTTAGATTAATTTATGTCCAAAATGTTTCTTCCTCTCACTCCACATTCACCCTGCCCATTCGGTATGTCTAGACTGTCGGAAGAAACGACTTCGTCTTGCTGCACTAGTCTGTTAGTTGTCCTGATGTCAGGACCTCCTTCTCCATTGTGCATGTTGATCCCTTCTCGTGTGGCTAGCCCAGAAAGTGGCATAGCACTGGGAATTTTCTCAGGAACATGCGTGGCTGGTTTAGGTGCCAAAAAAGTTATAAAATGTTGACTGTGAACTAACAGTTCAGTTCTGATGAAACCTGGACGACATCGGGTGAAAGAGCTTAACTGATTCTGTGACTTCAGTTTTTTATTTTTATCGCATTTTATTGCAATTATTGTTTGTAGTTTTATCAGTAGCTGTTCGGGCTATTTTGGCGTATTAAAGATTGAAACTAGTACAATATATACCAGCTTGTTTTCAGTTCGTGGATTAATTTAACAGCAGCCATTTGGAATATTGGTTACATTTAAGTGGAGAATTGGTCCCACGCTACATCCCAGCCAGCTGTGATTTGGTTTTACGGAGCGAAGCACTTATTGGTGAACTCTATCATTATTTTACAATTTCCTGTGTATAGTTTAGTAGTGATGGAGCCTTATTTGATGGTTGTGGAACTTCTAACTTTATATCTTCTTTACCAATGCTTTTATTTGACATATATATATATATATATATATATATATATATATATATATATATATATATATATATATACACACACAGACACACACACACACACACACACACACACACACACACACACACACACACACACACACACACACACACACACACACACACACACACACAATCTTTCTCTCTCTGTCTCTCTCTCTCTCTCTCCCTCCCTCCCTCTCACTCCCTACAACTCCATTCTTTTACAAACACACACACATGCGTGCATGCACACACACACACACACACACACACACACACACACACACACACACACACACACACACACACACACACACACACACACACACACACACACACACACACACACACACACACACACACACACACACACACACACACACATATACATACTTACAAGGATGGTATAAAAATTAGAAGATGTGCATAAATGACAGTTGCTGTTGTGTTGTCTTTGGTTAGGACACATTACAATACTATCCTTGAAATATTTGTGGCATCTAAGACTCCAGATGAAGAAGCATAGATCAGGTCTCTTCAGAAGTATAAACATTCTAAAATGAAATACACGTTCTTGTAACTTGAATGAAAATCACTGCTGTGAAAAGAAATCCATAAGTAAACGTATATGGAACAGTGCTCACACTAATGTGGGAGAGTTATTCATTTGCAAATGTCAAAAATTCCAAATTAGAATAAAGGCTGACTGCTGTTAAATACTAATGTGTATGGCAGGGACTTAAAGGCGCCCAGATGCCTATGGCAAACAAATGCCATGACATCTCACTGCAGTGGCTGTCTCCAAAACTATATAAAAACTCTCTGCATGGTGTAGCTGGAGGCCTGTTATATAAATGCATTTATTAAGGGATATAAGGGATATTCATAAGTGCAATCACAAGAGTGCCATTTTTCCCAACAATGAACATTCGAAACAACAACAGCAAGAATAAAGTCAGTTAAAATGTACTTTTGTCTCTCTGGATCCCTTGTCATGAGAGTGCCACTGTACTTCTACTACTTTCATGTAAAAACTCTTGAGACTGTTGTATGTGAGGGAAAGGAAATGTGCCAGGGATGCTGCAACCTCTATTTTTGACTGCAAAAACATGACAATCTCGCATTCTTGATCACACATTAGGGTGCCAATCACTCATGTCTCACAGACAGTTAAGCCTAGCACCCTCCTTTTTGTGTAGTGTTTCTGGGGATTTACTAAGGGTGAGCATGGGAAGAAGCCACAGTGCATGTAAATGCGAGAACGGCAGGAATTTCAATCAGGAATTTCAGACTTACACGCTCACCTTCCATACTGTTCCTACTGCACCCCACCACAAATCATAAAATTTTAAAATAACCACATTGTGAGATTTTATATACTAGAAATAATAACAAAAATGTATTTATTTGACATTTGTTAACCGGGTTAGTCCATCTGACCAATGGCCCATTTTCAGTGGAGACCCGAGGAGAAAAGCTCCAAATAAACATACAACTGACAGATCATTCAAGCACTTTTATTTTATATATATCTTCTCTGCACAATGTACCTGATTTGTACAACAAATGTTAAAGATCAAAAGCATAATACACATCAAAGAATATTTCCAAATCTTTCTAGCAGAATGGATTCATATGTACACTGTATATTCACACTGAAAATTCATATATCTGAAGGTGAAACTATCATTATGTCGGAAAAATGATGTACTGATTGAAGTGCATCATGGCTTACCAGTATATTTTTGGTAACACCCTTAACTGCATGATCTGCCTGTATAGCTAATGGAGAAATGCATGAGCCTTCCCCTAGATACAAGCGTTCCATATCTTACTAATAATCTGATGTACTGACAGGTATTATCTGACCCAGGCCATCACAGACAATAAAGACCCTGATTACAAAATGGGCAATCACTTTTTCCATGACTTAGCACTCTCAGTTAGAAATTAGGGTTGTCAGAATAACTATGTACATCCTGTAGTCCTAAGTGAGCGATGCTCCTTATTTTCCCAGTGGTCAGCAAACACTAGCAGACCTCCACACAGCATCATAACTTGCACAGCCCAAAACTGCTTAATATGTGCACGATGTACTTTGTGAACTAGACTGGTCCTTCATAACAGTCTTTCATGGTTTCCAGTCCCAGCGGCATTGTGAAGGATGTCACTAAGGACGACGATGATGATGATGATGATGAATGGTGCATAGCACTTTAGGAAACAGCTTACCCCTCAACAGTCGCTGATTTCACAGAAATGCCATAATTTTGCCTCATACTTTTGCTTAATCCATTAGATATAGATATAGGTATTTTCTGGTAAGTCAGTGATGATTAAACTCGGCCAGTAATTACAGACGTTAGGGTTTCATATTTTTTTAGTGTTCCCTGTTCCATTTACTTTTTTTTAATTGAATTACAGTAATATTTAAATGTTGGCCTTGTTTTTGGGGGGGCTTTCTTTCCTTCACATTATTTTTAGCTCTGTCCCTGATTCCGTAACAAAGAAGTTTAGAGGCATGGGAACTTGAGATCTGACCAGTCTGTACCAGGGCTACCTAACATTTTTTATGCAGCTTAGAGTGAGTCACTAATAAAACACCTAACTATTCATCCTGCAAATGTTATATGACTGCCTGAGGGAGATCATAACTTTTATTAAACAAGAGTTTTTGTAAGCTTCTGAATGCCATTATCTATGGACGGATTTTATATAGTCTAATATTTTATACAATTCACACCTCAGGGTTATCAGTTAGTTATGCCAGTTGTCCTTTAACTGGCCATTTGGACTTAACGCCAGCATTCAGTAAGGAATTTAGCACCACAGTGTAAAATTCCATTACCATTACACTGATTCACTCCAGCCCCATCCAGTGGATGTAGAAACATAGGTAATTTTTAAGTCTTAAAAAAATATATCTGGATCTATGGAAGAAAAGAGACAAAATACTGGCTATGACCCAGATAACGTAGGATGAAATAGGAGCTCAGGTAGTAGAGCAGTATTGATCTGCTTTTGTATAAAATGGGGAACTGTATGGTGACTGCAAGTCATTGCTTTTATGATTATGGTGCTCAGGGCTGCTGAACAATGTCAAGCTGGGTCGTCACCCATGTTGGCTCAGGTTTTACATGGCCGGCATTCATGTTTATTTATTTATATATCTATCTAGCTATCTATCTGTCTATCTATCCAGCCATCTATTTAGGCATACTCTGCCTAATTCTGTCAATCATTTGCATTTCTGTACTTGTCAATATAGGGTGTATATCACATAATCGAAATCCCAAAATATCAAACACCATAAACTCGAACTTGGAATGTCGAAATGTGATATAATCGAAAGCTCAGAACAGCGAATTTTTTCCCAGGGAAAAAATTTGCTGTTCTGAGAAACAAACACACTACACAAGCACACCAAAAAAGTAATCCACACATATACACTTAAAATCCTACTTCTAACCCTACACTAAACCGTACATACACTACTATCTATCCACTTACCTTAACCCAAACCCTAACCCTAAGGTCTGTAACAAACGCACACTCACCTTATCCACTCCCTAACCCTAAGGTCCCTAACTATCTCATTTCCACACTCACCTTAACCTGGTCCATTCGCACACTTACCTTAATCCGGTCCGTAACCTTTGCACTTGCACTACAGTGGAGAAAATAGCGAAGTGGCAGAAACAGCCCACTGAATTCTTTCCCTAGGAAAGAATTTGATGTTCCCCAGCTTCGCTATTTTCAGCATTCGCTGTTTTGGGTTCAATATTATAACATTCAACATTTTACTACTTCGATGTTATTATATTACCCATCATAACCACTGTGTATATCTGGATTTATGGTTCTTATTGGTTGTATGTGACAGTTGTTTAAAAATGTTCTTATTACAAGTGTTAACTTTTTTCACTTGTTGGCCTATAACTTGTGATGCAGCTGAAATTGGTAATTTCTCCAATCCACCTACTCGGTTAACGGTTGTATATATATAACATAAATAAATAAATAAATAAATACATTGGTACATTTATATTGTTACAACAACAGAGGTATACATAAGCAGAATAGATGCGTTGTCTATGACTTGTGATTCCTAATTATATCCTACATACTTTGTGCAACTCAGGAGTGAATAGTGTGAACCAAACCTAAGGGGTTAATAAATCATTCATTTCAGAGTATAGGGTATAAAACACATGCATAGCATCAGTAATCAGATCAGAGTTTAACAGTCAGACAAAAACAAAATGATAACCTCTAAATATACTTACTGTTAAATGTTTACATTTCTTACATGTGAAGTCTGTTAAGTAAATTAAACAATTGTAAATTAGAATGACAGACACTAGACTTCATAGATATTGTCATCTGTGCATACAAAATTCACTTTATATCTTGCTATTCTGCCTGGTGCTCAGTCCATCCATCCATCTATCCACAACCCTTTTTTGCCATTTGTGCACATGGGGTCAAGGTGTCACTTCAACAGTGGCAATCATCTAGATCCAAGGTTTACAATGCCAGCTGGCTAGCCCTGCCAAGTAGTTGTTCAACACCACACACTCACACCTATGACCAATTTAGAGTGTCCAGTCCACCTACTGCATGTCTTTGCAATGTGAGAGGAAACCCGAGCACTCAGAGGAAATCAACACAAACACAGGGAGGACATGCAGACTCCCCACAGAAGGCACCTCAGCTGACAATCGAACCAGGGAACCACTTGCTATGAGGTAATGTTATGAAAGCAATTCACAAACAGGTCCTCTGTTTACAACAGTGTACAGCCTCTGGGCAGCTCAGAGTAATATGCACTGTACTTACTCAGCCTGTACATTATGAGGCAGTTCTGAGCTTGTAGATCTGAATGCCTACCCAAGAGTTAAGAGGATACACATTGTGAGAATTTGATACCCTGCACAAAATGTAATTACTAATTATGTGTACATCTTTGTGGTGGGAGTGGGAGCTATATATGGAGAAAATGTGTGTGGGGTGCAATATATATCAACAATGAGGTTTGGAGGAGATTACCATAAGCATCAGGTTGGAATGCTGGAAACATATCTGAGGGTTGCAAACCAATCATGTACATGAGCACATGCACATGCATATAGATACACACACACACACACACACACACACACACACACACACACACACACACACACACACACACACACACACACACACACACTCACACACACTCATACACTCTGATTGTATCTGTATAAGTATGTGTTTGTGTGCGTAGGTTTGTATATCATTTATGAAATTAATAACCTGATATGTTTCTAAAATTTTCACTTGTGGATGAGCACAGTACAGCATTGCCTTATGTATTTTACTTGCACTATGAGTGCCTCTTTACAGGTTCTAACAGTTAGTGAAGGTACAGGATATATTTCTGCTGTGTACCTTACAAGTTTACAGTTTGCTGCAGCACATGCACTATGTATGTATATCGATGGTGCTGTGACTGCTATAGAAAGCTGTAGACATTCCAGATACGCAGTGAGTTATCCATGCATGTGGAACCCAAGTCATGAATGTTTCTTACTCACTATTAATAATTGCATGTCTGCATTCTTTAAAATATCATTATGGGATGGAGAACTGGGATGAGAGTAAGATGTCTATTTATCACTGAAGGAATCAGTGGGTGTATTTCCTATAGTGTTTGTGTAAATGTATGCACATTATGTACCATATACCAGTGCCTGCTGCACTGAGACAATTTTTTCTCTTAATGTGCTGGACATTACACTGCATATGATGTTGTACAGTTATACCCTGCTGTACAAACATCACTTCAGCACCTTGCTCAAGTTCATGTGCAATATTTTGTGTGTGTGATCATATTGCTCCATAGCTAAGCCTCCTATCCCTGCTGCACAGTGCATTATTGCATTATGAATCATGTGTAGCACATCACTCTGCTGGGTATCTTTATCTGTACAACTGTTCACACTTCTTTTCATTGTGATACACTATTGCAATATGCAACCTAGTCCATAACAATACTGTACTGTGGCTGTGGGGATTCTTCTGTTTACCAGCCCCACAAATTGATGACTGGCATTATGATTCTCCCGGATCCCATTACTGAATGAATTTGACTATAGATTTTTTTAAAATGTTATTCCATAGTGGCTTTAAATTAGCATGTCATGAAAAAATATGGGACATGATATTTTCTTTTGCACTTCCCTTGTCAATAATACACACTGGGAGCACACATTCTGAATGTAAAGACTTTTATCAAATGCTTCAGTACAGATGCAAAGCTATTTAAGGTGATGGTTAACAAAGCTCTTCTGTATTAAAGCATGGAACTCTGTCTTATGTTGAAATAATTGCTTAATTTGATAATAGCACAATCAGTGGAGTTGCTGACATCCTCATAGCTATGTGAACATGGAGTTAGTATATATAAGTAAGGAAGGCTGAGGAAGGAGTGTAGCCCCCTTCAAGAATAACCTTTGTGGTATTTCTTTCTTTTTCAACTTTCATTTGTTTAATGCTTGGCATGGGCATTGATGTGCTGTTTATTTTTCAGTGATTATAAGTGTTTGTAGCAGTCCAAAGTTGTTTGCAATGTTTTTTTGTTTTCAAAAATCATTTTTCCAGTTCTGTGGATTTATTTCATTTAGACTTCATTTTCATTACACAAATCCATGTAAACATAAAGACACATATCACTCCTAAATTAACATGTGCATTTGTACACAGATAATACACAAACAATCTCACACACACACACACATACAGGTAGCACAATAGCAAACAATAGCAGCTCAGGTACTAGAGGGCCACCGATCTCCTTTGGCATAAAATGGGGAACTGTGGAGTGACTGCAAGATGTTATTTTTACCATTCTGGTGCTCAGGGCTGCTGAACAGTGTCAGGTTCTGTAGTGACCCATGTTGACTACATTTTTACAGCGAGTCTGCATTCATATTTATTTATTAATTCATTCATTTATTTATGTGTCTAGCTATCCAGCCATCTCTTTTGGTATACGCTGCCTAACTCTGTGTCAAATGTTTGCATTCCCGTACTCGTCAATATATATCTAGTTATGCTTTATTTCTGCATATGCTAAACTAGTAAAACAACTCTGAAATTATACCTCCCAGATATGAAATCATGAATAATGACAGTTTAAAGATGAAAGGTGGTAGTATTGCTTTAATTTTTCCCGACAACTACCAAATTTCCCCTTGCAATAAATCAATACCAAAATTCAGTTTGGCAAAGCTTCTTATTGTTTTCCACAAAATAAACAATTATAAACAAACAATGTATTACTGCCCTTTACATCCTTCCTGGTGACAATGCAGCTATATTGGAAGACATCCTATATTGGATATCCATAACAATTCCACAATAAATAATACTACTAGGTGATGTGAATATTAATTGGCTGGACATAAACTTGAACTCCCCTATATCTAGCATGAACTTATTTGGTTTCACACAACTAATTAATACATTAACACATTATAGCAGAACATCACATTCTCTATTAGACTGGATTCTAGTATCAGACCCTAGCAAATATGCCACCTCAAGTACATCTGACTGTCTCAGAGATCCCATCCCAATCTATACAATCAGACATCTCACACGACTTAAACAGCATGTTTATAAAACAACACATGACCTTTCTGAGTTAACTCAGAAATGCTTATGACTAATCCATCATATAGTCAATGGAACTTCCTAAAAATCCTCCCCTTAGATGATGTTGTAAATAAATTTGGTACAACTTTCCTGAACATCCTAAATAGCCTTGCACCTCCTAGAAGAAAGAGACCAAAACAAATAATGCAATTTGGCAATCCGATAAAGACTAAAATGCTAATGCAGGATATAGAAAAAGCACAGAAAGAATGGCAAAAATGAACACCACAATATCTTGAAAACTTCAGAATGCTTCACAATCATAGTAAATAGCAAATTAATGAAGATAAAAAAACTATACTATAATAGCTTTCAGTATAATAGTAAACATAACTCTAAAAATATTCTGGACAACCATTAAAGAAATCTTACATCCCAGCCATTAATTCCACCCTAACCCCTCTCCCAATAACTCATCATGTGAAACCACAACACAGTTCAACTCTTATTTCATAGATAGTATAGTTATTTCTAACCAAGAATTTCCTAACATGTAATCTTAACCATGTCTAGCAGCCATGTATCACCACATCTGCTTTCACCTGTAAAACTGTGCCCACATCCTATATAAAACTACTCTTAACAAACTCAAACCTTGTTCTACTTCAGCTGATGACCTTCCAAGCAAATACCTTAAAATAGCAGCCAATAACACTGCCTAACCTGGTTCAATCCTTATAAATAGGTCAGTCCAGGTCTGCCTAACCTGTCTCAATCCTTATAAATAGGTCAGTCCAGGAATCCCATGTTCCCTCTCTCTGGAAAAAGTCACACATTATCCCTCTGCACAAAGGAGGAAAGTCAACAGACATTACTAACTTTAGACCTATAATAAACAAAAAATGTTCGAGTGTCAGAAGTAATTCCAACCAATTTTAATCAAAACAAAGCCAGCTACTATCAAGGTTGAGCACTTATGTCAAAGAAATGACACCATCAGAACCCTGTGCAGCCATTCAACATACAATTTAAAACTCAAAAGTGCGCCAGTACAAGTGTTGCCATAGAAACAAACAACAAAACCATTTATAAATACATTATATGCTAAAAAATATGAAAGCTTGTAAAAGGTAAATGTGAGTATTAAATGAATACTAAATAGTTAACCCCTCAAAAACCTTAATAGAGAATCAAGCGCAGCAATTGTTGGCTCTCCTTTTCAGTTCACTGTATATAGAAATACTGTCATTTAAGCCAGGATAACTTGTGGCACCACAATGCAGCTGCTAGAATATCTCATGGTTAATGAATAATTGGTCCAATCCCCAGTAAAAACACCAGGTTTATCCTCCTCTAAGACTAAAAACTTGAAGCTCTTAAAACCCGAACAAACACAAGAGTGTCTTGCCAATGCACTTTTACTGTTCATCCTGATGCTGTATAGATGTCGATAAATCCTTCTGTTAAGGGAATTAATTGTCTTGCACAGGGTTCTGATGATGTCATTTCTTTGACTAAAGCACTCAACCTTGGTAGTAGCTGGTTTTGTTTTGATTAAAACTGGTTGGAGTTATTTTGGACACTCAGACATTTTTTGTTTATTTTAGTCTGTTTTTTGTTGGTTTCTAGGCATTGCATTTTTTTATTTAACTTTAGACATATGACAGTCTTAACCCCCCTCTCCAAAATACTTGAAAAAATTATTCAAAAACAATAGCTAAATTATCTCTTGCAGGAAGAACTCCTATATCCCATACAGCATGGCTTCTAGCCTTCCCATAGTACTAACACTGCACTTCTAACCTATATAGATACTGTCACTAAAGCTAGTGATAATGGCAAACTAGTCTTCTTATTTCTAGACTTGTCTAAAGCTTTTGACACAGTTTGTCACTGCAAACTTCTGCTGCAAATGTCCTCATTAGGTTTCTCTCAGCCCACCATTCTATGGTTCAAAAGATACTTACCCAATAGTCATTGGTCAGTAAAATGGCACCACACCCTCTATCCATACCTCCAGCCACTACCAGTGTGCCACAAGGCTCTATCCTTGGTCCTCTTTAACATTATCACAATTACCCTGTACATATCCACACAACAGGCCTCCCTAATACAGTATGCAGATGACTCCACACTCATTTGCACATTGGGTGATATGGCACACCTCCAAAAAATTACTCAGGAAACTTTAACAATGGAGGAAGAATGGCTTTGTAACTCACAACTCATGCTCAACCCTAAAAAAAAACTAGTACTTTTTTCCCCAAATCCCTCTCCCATGAAAAATCAAAATTTAAAGTCTTATATTTTGATAATACAACCATTGAAGTCACTTCTCATAGCAAACTATTAGGGATGATAGTGGATGATAATCTTAAATTCTACCTGCATATACAAAATTGCCCAAGAAAAAAAAATCATCAAAAACTAGGGATGCTTTACAGAGCCAAACATTTTCTCACCAGTGCAATTAAAGATAGACTTTCCATTACTTATCTCCTCCCCACACTTCTTTACGGTGCTCCCACCCTTACTAGCTTTCAGACATCAAAAAAATCAAAACCTGAACCACGCTATAACAAAGTGGCTAAATTTGCAGCAAATACTCCTTTCAGAACCCACCACTGTATAGCACTAAAAAGCCTAAATTAGTTAGAACTACCCCATCAACTAACATATACACAACTTCTTACCACCTATAAAATTATCTGGAATCCATCTGGTTATCCATCATTAAATAACATTCTACACAACTCTGTTCCTAGTCAGTTTGTGGACAGACTGGAGATGTTGGTCATTGGATCACAATAACTATCAAATCTGCTGGACCTTGTCTGTATTTGTACCATGTTGCTAAGGCCTGGAACTCCTTATCTCTACCCATCAGGTCAATAGCCTCCCTTTCATCATTCAAAACCATTCTGAAGACTTCCTAGACAAAAGCTGGCTCTGTTCTTGCTCAACACCATAAAATATATCCTTAAATGTGAGCAATACCTATTCATACCTTACATCTCCTTCTTCACTTACTTCCTTACTTCTATCAATCTCTCTCTCCCCTGTGTTTCTCTCTAAATATACCACAAGCCTGCTTTTCTCTCACTTTTTTATTGCAATTCCTGTTTTTATTATACTAACTTACCTTTAGTTATTTTATAAACTGGCTAAAATGTTTTAACTATTAAATCATTGTCATATAACATAACTATTCTTAACCAATGTTTTCATATTATGTCTTTGTTTAAATATTTAAACTGTAATTTGTTTTTTGTACTTTTTTAAAGACTGTAAAATTATTGTTCTTAAAATGTTTTGTAATAATTTGGAGCTTTTATCCCTGGTCCTCCATTGAAAATAGGCTCCTAACCAGTCAGACATTCCTGGTAATCATATGCCATTAACTAAATACATGATGTATAATAATAATAAATAAATAATAAATGATGATTGGATGGGAGATAGGAAATTCACCCTGGGGATCACGTCAGTCACCCTGCTAGACAGGGATCCAGGGAAGTAAATACTGTGGGAAGAAATAGCCAGGGAATTGTTATGTCTAGGCTTGTACAGGCCCTAGTAGCCTAGTACCAACCTATGAACCTATACATACATACATACATACATACATACATATATAAATAAATAAATAGTAAATGTGCTCCAGTATGTATAATATTGACTTCCTTTCTTTATTATATTTTCAGCAAATGAAAAACTATTATATTTACTATAGAGTTGTTATTACCTGTCATAACCACTGTGCACAGCTGGATTTATTGTTCGTATTGTTTGTGTATCTCAATTGTTCTAAAATCTTCTTATTACAAGTAATAACTTCTTTCAGTTCTATGCGTATAACTTGTATTGTGGCTGAAGAAGGTAATTTCTCCAGCCCACCTACCTGGTTAACAACTGTATATGTAAATAACAAACAAATAAATAAATACAAACATCAGAGGTATACACAAGCAGTATAGATGTGGTGTATAGGATTTGTGATTCCTAGTTATATCCTTTATGCTTTGTGCAAGTCAGGAGTGAATGGTGTGAACCAAATCTAAGGGGTTAATTAATCACCCATTTCAGTGCATAGGTTTGTACTATAGTCATATATCTCAAAATAATTGCTTAATTTGAAAATAGTATCTTTAGTGGATTTGCTGACCTCTTCATAGCTGTGTGAACATGAAGTTAGTATATATATATATATATATATATATATATATATATATATAAGTAAGGAAGGCTGTGGCAGGAGTGTAGTCCCCTTCAGGAATATCCTTTGTGATGTTTCTTTTTTTCCAACTCTCATTTGTTTAATGTTTGTCATGAGCATTGATGTGCTATTTGTTTTTAACTGATTACAAGTGTTTGTAGCAGTGCAAAGTTGTTTGCATTGTTTTTTTATTTTTTTTTTTCAAAACTGGTTTTCCAGTTCTTGGATTTCTTTCATTTAGGTGTCATTTTTATGACAGAAATCAATGCAAACACAAAATACATATCACTTCTACACTTTCATATGCACTTGTACACAGATATACACACACACACACACACACACACACACACACACACACACACACACACACACTATTACTGCTGAATTAGGGCGAAAGCACTTGGAATAAAAATTGCTTTAATTAGGATTACCACCTTTTGAGATGCCAAGAGTCAAACATTTTTATGGAAATGTGTAAATTTGCAGGAGAAACCATACTTGCAAGCAATGTAAATTATGCATTTCACTTTGTTGCCATAATAATAGCTCCATTTTATAGAAGTTTAGTTGTTTCTGTTGTTTCATATCATAGTAAGGTGATTCAGATACTAAATAACTGTTTTTATTATAGACAACTTAGAATTTTTTTTTTTTTTGCCATAAAATCTTAGGACATTTGAGATTGTCATGACTTTTTTTTTCTTGCAAGATACAACTACGCAAATAAGAATTATCTTGGGTAAAGAAGGAGATCTAGTAACCCCACTTTTATTTGGTAACTATTTGGGTTTCAAATTATATGACATATATGGGAAATATAAAACACAATGCATATATATAGCATCATGTGCATAACAATGGATCAGATGCCTAATCATTGCTGAAAAACTGAAAAGATTTTTTTAGTACATTGTTAGCCACATTAGAGGTATACAGTATACAGAAACCCTGGCTAAGGACTCAACTCTATAGCTGTGCCAGTGGGGAGTCTAACTGGGGACCTGGAGAAAGGTATAGGAAGCATTCCTGGACTGAGTGTAGTCTCTGTGTACTCTTAAGGGAAATTGCACTTGATGCAGAGAGCTGCATCTGGAAATACTGTATGTGTACCTGTTATTCTCCCAGTGAATATCTCCCACAGGTGCCAGTGGTGAGGATTGATGCTCCTTGTTTACTGGCCTAAAAGTGGGATATCCGTGTCACATATTGGTTGGCAGAGGTGGGATGTCACAGAACCTATAACATTTTGTTAGCATAGCTTGTGTTCAAATATTGTTGGGAAATTCAACATATGTGCCTTTGTGGTTCAGTACATCCACTGATGACTGACTCACTGATGCCAATTCAAAAACATTGTTTTATGTAGGGTGGGTTTCTCCCCCAACACATTCGGAAAGAAGGCATTCTCCTGCACCCAGTCTAATATAAAGAACTCTGAGGCTACCAAACTTTTAAAATGGTATCCCAGTTCAATTTTTGGTTAGGGTGCCTTCTGTGCAGAGTCTGCATATCCTTCCCATGTTTGTGTGGGTTTCCTCTGGGTGCTCTGGTTTCCTCCCACATTCCAAAGACATGCAGTAGGTCGATTGGACACTTTAAACTGGCCATAGGTATGAGTGTGTATGCAAGTGTGTGGTGTGGAAGAACTACCACAGCAGGGCTAGCCACCCAGCAGTGTAAGCTTTGGATCTAGATGATTGCCACTGCTGAAGTGACACCCCAACCCTGTGTGCAAAAAATGGGAAAAGGGGTTGTGAATGGATGGATAAAAATTAAAAGTTTTAAATGAATACTAATGAGTCAGTTGCTGATTAACTGAGGCATTATGTGTATAAGTATGAGGATTCCTTTGGTCAGGGCTGTCCTACTTTCTTTAATGGGGGGAGCATGATGCTATAGACAGATCTAAGTATCATCAAAAGTCTACCTTAAAGCATACAGCAATCCAGGGATAGGGAATATGTGTGATGTAGCTGTATCCCTGGGTATCTGTAGTAATTTACAGCTTGGACATTATCTGATGGTGAGGTTGGGATTTTCTCTCATTCTTATGGAGATAGTAAAGATTTGGACGGTTTACTATTGTATTTGCAATTGCTTTGATTGCTAATACACCAATAAGGAGACCAGAAAATCATAAAATGAGAATTTTGAGGTCCACAGGAGTGAACAGCCAAACTTACCTCCCTTCTGGACCCATGTTAGCACTTGTTTCTATGTCCTTGCTAGTTGGGAGGTTTCATATTTGAAACTCCTGTGGTCTTTGACATTCCTGTTTTATGATCTTCTGGTCTTGTTATTCTGTATTTGCAATTGTAACAATCACAAATATGATAGTAAACTGATTTACACTGGTACTGATGATAATTTGTTTTTATTGTATGGAAATTAACGTGAAGTTGACAGTTCCAAGGTCAGGTAAGTGCTTAGTTTGGTACTTGGTTACAGTAGGTTACTAAATTACTTGTCTGCTCTAAGTAGCACTGTAATCAGCATGTAAATAAACATGTGGATCGGAATTGTCAGTGTTTAAGGTGCTAATGAAAACTGTAAGGCATGTGTGATGCTGCCATTTTACATTGGAATCAGGACAGATGTATTTCACCTTGAAGATTCTCTTACTGAGATATCTAGAAAACTACCGTATGGTGACAAAGTGCAGAAAGCTATACAGTATATATTTCAATTTTAAACTTCTAAACTAAGATACCTCTTCTCTATTGTCCAGTAAACTGCTTAAATACATCCCTTCCAAATACAGCCACCGAGTTCTGGACATACACTCCAAACTCCAAAAGCTACACGCCAATGCACCAAATCACAATTTTTCAGTGGTTGTCCCTAAACTATGGCAGTCAGTCCCCTCAAATCTAAAAGAACTATCCATATACTCTAAGTTCAGCCCGTAATTCAGGGAATCCCTAATTAAAAAAGCAAGCATGATGGACTCCTGTTGGCCATATTAACTAATTAAATTTTTAATTAATTCCTTTTACATCCTTGCCTACCTCCTTGAAGTACTGGGTATCATAGATTTCATACAGGTAGCAGTAAAGGCTTTGCTTGTAACAGTCACAAAGGTTTGTAAACAGGATGGATTACCATTCTATGAAATGGTAGGTAGTGTATGATGCATATGGGCTCATAACCAATGTACTCACACAGCCTCCATGCACAGCCAGCAGAGAAGGCACATCAACATAATTATCTGATGAGAGTGTGGTGAAACAGCAGCAACTGTCAGCCACACAACCTCCCTTCTCTCAATGGGAGCAGTATACAGCAATGCAGGCAAAGGGGCAACATCTTGTCAGGAACTGTGGACCCTGACAAACAAGCAATAACAGTGTAATGTCACACAAAAGAAACATGATGCATGCAGTGTTAAAATCAGACTCTGCTGTTCAGTGCATGGTCAGGTCACACTGTACCTTACTGCCACATGCTCTAGAGAGGAGGGGGAGAGGAGTGGGTCACAGTCATCATCATTTGTACAGGTGCTTACTGACATGTTTGGCTACATACACTAGGTGAAGTGCATATTACAGAAAGCACAGATAGGTGACTTGATGGGTACTCTGTGTCAAGGACAATTTTCACCTGCAATGGGTTGGTGTACCAGTATATGGTGGTGACCCATGGTCATTCTGCTGGGTTGTACTAAGACTTAGGGTCCACTCTGGCATGGATGGCATGTGGGCATGGTACCATGACATGAACCTAGTCTGTAAGTGGAAGCCAGGTGTTGTTGTCACTCATGAGGAGAGACAGCATGTTATTTTACACATCCAGACACTGGTGTGGACTGTGTATCCTGTAATATCCACCCTAATTACCCACCCCTATTATGTATCCAATCCCACTCTTACACAAAAATGACAAGGTGGGCAGAGATAGTGGCACTAGCAATCCTGTACACAGAGATGAAGATGTAAGCTGTATGTGCCACTATTAATCTCATAAGACCAGGTATATTCACATCAGAGGCAGAGACATACCCACATCAGAGGGAGAGGCATACCCACATCAGAGATAGAGACATACCCATAACAGATACAGAGACATACCCACATCAGAGGCAGAGACAGTGCTCTCTTCTGCTAGAACAGCCACATGAAAAGCAACATTGGTGCTTGTAGCCACAGCAGATCCTTGCCTCACTGAGGATGTTGAGTGCAGCATCATATTCATCTGACACTGATCCCACACCTTCACCCTGCAAGGTGGGTAGATGTTCATAGGTTCATAGGTGTGTACTAGGCTAATGGCCCTGGAGTCTTTACAAGTCTAGCCCCCACAAATTGCCCAGGCACTGTGCTACCCAATGTTAGTTCACAGTGCCGCTATCCAGTAGGGAAACTGGAATGATCCCTGGGGTGAACTTTCTGTTATCCATCCACTCATCAAGATTTGTCTTGAAGAAGGCCAATGAGGTGCGCTGTTTGACATGAATGGGAAGCTTATTCCAGAGTATGGGCAGTCTTTGGCAGATGAACCTGTCCCTCCAGCATGTTCTGTTAATTATGGCAATGAGGTTGTGATCTCTGGAGCATGTGGTGTGGGGAGATTGGGATCTCTTTAGGTGTAGCATTTCAAGTAGGGCTGGGTCAGACATGGCGAGATCACCTCTTAGTAGATGATAGGAGACTGAGAACAGCTGAAGTTTCTTGAGTCTGTCCATGTAAGACATGTGTTTAATGCCTAGGATCCTTTTTGTGAGGCACCTTTGTGGCCTCTCCAGCTGTTGTAGGTGTCTGGTCAGGTACATGCCAAATGGGGCGTTATATTTGATGACTGGTCTAATGAGGGATGAGTAGAGAGGGATGATGACCTTTTTCTTCCTGGATGCGAAACCTTTGGTTATAAGATGTGCCATGGAGAAGAACTTTCTGACCACAGTGGGAATGTGGTGATCTAAGGTGAGATGGCTGTTGACTTGGGTGCCCAGATGTCTTATGGCCCCTTCAGTGTTCAGTGGGCTCCCATCAACATGGTAATTCATGGGAAATTAGTTTTTTTCCAAAGGGGATGATAACATATTTTTTGGTGTTAAGCTTCAGGCCATGGTTCCAATACCAG
Organism: Protopterus annectens; assembly: GCF_019279795.1. Taxonomy (NCBI): domain Eukaryota; kingdom Metazoa; phylum Chordata; order Ceratodontiformes; family Protopteridae; genus Protopterus; species Protopterus annectens. Next base: position 1,091,960,965 of record NC_056727.1, on the reverse strand, counting down.
TCATTTGTCTCAGAGAGGCCTTTTTGTAGGATGTCTGCATCACTTGGGGAGTTGATAATGACTCCTAGCGTGTGCATCTGGGATGCAGACACACTGGTATTATGTCATCAGACTGTGGCTTAAGTATCTATATCTCATTATCATCATCGGCTCCTGTAAAAATGCCAACACCAGCCTCTTGTCCTTCCCCAGCCTCTACAGGTGTCACTGTAGCATTATGTCCTGTGATTATGCAACAAAATACACACTGGATATACAACAGAAGACACGCTGGATTACACATATGTATTGGTACTAAAACTGTGCTGCTGTGACATACACAGGAAGAGATCCAATGTAAGATTTACCATACAATCTCACCCTACGTTTGCTGCCATACTGACATGGCTGTATTTCTGATATTCCTATAACAACTTAAGGAACATACTGTATATGGTATAGTCAGCCTACCAACTATAAATGCAATGCTACTGCATGTAAATTTGCTGAACATGCAACTAAACTTATGCATTATCCATGGACATGTGTGTAATGGATCTATCCTCAATCCTGTGTGATTCCTGTAGGGATAATCAAAGTACCATTGTTACAATGTAGGGACATAAAACATTCCTTTAAGTTTGTCAGTTTGTTGCCCCCCCCCCCCCCCCAGTGGCCAGCCATTCATCTCTAATGAAATGTGCCTTAGCTTTGACATGGCATGGTATGATGTAACACGCTTATGACGCTGCTGTAATTTGCCATTGCAACAACCAGCCCCCCTCACTTATTTCATGAACTACTGTCTGCCACAACTGATCCTGTAAAGGTTGGTCAGTGCCCTCTGTTCCTAACAAGTGATATCTATGTGTTCTAAGAGCATGTAGCAGGATATCATTTTTCAGAAGGGCTACAATTGTCAGGCCACTGTCATTTAGCTCATTCTCTGGACATGCCGACATTTGTTAAAATAGGACACTGAGCTATAGACTGTATTCTATTGTGACTAGTACAGTGTCAGCAACAGACAAAGGCATAACCTAATTACACAATACTTTATTCACAGGGACAGTTGTGGGGGAGGTATGCCTCGTGATAAATAAAGGAACAGATATGGGAATATATATACAGAAGGTGTATCTGACAAATATTGGTACATATACATTTTCAATAAAAATAAACTACTTTGTTAGGACCTCTGGTATGTACAGAGCAAGGCAGTCATCCCTGCTGCCACTTGCCAAATACCATTGATATGGCTCTAGCCTTGTACTGTGGCATACATATATGTGCAACCATAGGACCGATGTATTCACTGCTGTTGGTCATCACAAAAACTAAACATGCCAAACCTTCGCCATGCATAGTGAGAGACTTCTATAGGGATAGGTTATCCTGACATCATGGGCTAGCTTGCTGCCTGTATAATCTACTTACAATTCACATATAGTACTGTTGTTTAGTCATTTACTTGCATCCTTCTCTTCATGACCTCAAGTATCTTAGTACAGGTCTGTCAGTCAGGAAATGGCTCCTAAAGTTCTTGAAAATTCAGATTCATTGCTTTAGCAATGCCATCTATGCATCCTAGCTGCTGCAACCCTTTCTCCTTTTACCATTGATCTCTCATAACAATGTTATTTTTCTAGTGAATCTTATTTTCACATTATGAGACTAAAGTTTTTGAGTATTAGTTTAATTTCCAGAAATTCCATAGGACAGTCTGGGTTTATTTCCTTAGGTATTGACTGATTTGATCTTAAATTCAAGGCACTCATGAGAAGTTTTCTCTAACATCACAGTTGAAAAACATGTAAATGTTTTCTGATACATAGCCTTAAATATACAGACCTTTGTCAACAACATGATATCTTCAATCTGTAAAAATCTTATCCAGATTTGCCAAAGCTTTCCATCCAAGAAGCATGTAACCATAGTCTCATCTTCAAGGGGCAGGGTGCCCATGAGCATCCTGTGAAACAGCATGGGCAGACTGTAAGTCTTTGATCTGCACCTGTATCAGGACTTCATTTTCACCAGCATAACATTCACCAGTCTTTCCATTCCAAACCCTGTCACCTTCAGACATCCCTTTTAGCCATCTATGCATACCACCCACTTGAAAGCATTTTCCACCATTACATGGTGATCTCATATTTTGCCCTTAGCTCTAAACTCCCTGGCTCAGCCTCCAGGGATTCCACATTAAGGACCTATTTCTTTTTGATGATGCTCACGTACTCTACACGTGTAACTCCCAATTTCTAACTCCAACTCCTGTTTTTACACTCCATTTATAACCTGATGACTGCATCAGGCATTCCTCCTACCTTTTGTATTATGCCTTTTTGGAATCTCATGCTTCATTCTGAAAATACATAAAATGTGTTTGTAGTATATGTGCTTGACTTAATATAGAGTCTTTTACTAATTATTAGCATGTAATCAATGTTTTTAACTTAATATGTATTCTCTTAATAATTGTTAACACCATTCACATATATGTTAATGTACTTTTACACATCTTATTACCTGGTTATGTAATATTAATACCCAATAGAAGATTGTAACTTAAATGTTTAGTTAATATGCATATATATATATATATAAATATATATGGATCTATGTCAGATGATCAAGTTTTCAGAAACTCAAAATTCATACAGATACCATGTGCTAGAGTTTCTTGAATCTTGAACATCAACAAAAAAAAAAAAAAAATACAAAATCTATTTTTTTACATTTATGCAGCCTGCATCCCCCCACATCCTGCAAATTATATATACCAACTTCAAGATCGCACTACAGTGAAAAAAAGGTAAATTTCCCGATCCTCGCTGTACCCCAATCTCCATTCAAAAGCTTTGAGTTTTCAAACACTTGATCATATAGTCTCCACCATATGAATTTCAAGTTTCTGAAAACGCAATCAACTGATATGGATCCATATATCTATATCTAAATATATATCTATATCTATCTGTCTATTTATCTATATATCCATATGAGTTCCCTGTAAAAGATCAAGGGTCTATATTATATCCTCAAATGCTTAAAAAAGAGAACGCTGATTGATCGAACTTATTTTCACGAAACTGCAAAATATCGAAGCAGCAGAAACTCAAATTTTTTCCTAGGGAAAGAATTTGGTTGTCCGTTTCTGTTGCTTCGGTATTTTCAGTGTTATGGTGGAAAGTTACCGGTCAGATTCAGGTAAGTGTGCAATTGTGTGGATGTGAGTGTTAGGGTGATTTAGGTGAGTTAGGGTTAGGGCTCGGGTTAGGTGTGTGTGCGATTGAGTGGACATGAGGGTTAGGGTGGATTTAAGTGAGTTAGGGTTAGGGAGTGAGTGAGGTGAGTGTGCGATAGTGACGGACCTTAGGGTTAGGGTTTGGGTTAAGGTAAGTGGGTAGTTGGTGGTGTGTACATAGCTTAGTGTAGGGTTAGGTATCAGATTTTAGGTGTATGTGTGTGGATTTCTGTTTGTTTGGTGTGCTTGTGTTGTGCGTATGTGTTCTGGATCAGTGATTTTTTTCCCTCGGGAAAAAATCGCTGATCTGACAGTTCGAGATTGTAAGCTTTCGCTTAAATTAGGTCGATCAATCAGCATTCGCTTTTTTAAGCGTTCGATGATATAATATAAACCCAAGATCAAGTGCATGTTTACTTGGCGGGTCTATTTTATAAGATAATGTTTGCAGCACTATTGCACTTTAAAAGTCGATTGCATTATTCCAATTGTTAACTTAATTGCTTAATTGGCCGATCAATTTGTGTATTTATACAGTGTGGCCACACTTGCATTTTAATCTTGAAAAAGCCTGGAATTGTCCAGGCGAAAGCGCTTGGTTTACTTTTGGAGTACTCTTCTGGTCTTTACTTTGTTAATAAAGATTTGCGGTGGAACTACCTGGTTTGCCATTCCTTTACTACCTAAGGAAGAAATTTGTACTGTTTTGTTCGGTACTCAACTTGTACTGTTTGGTTTGGTACTCAACTAGTATTGGAATATTTTTACAGAAATTTCTGCTGTACATCAACGGATTTCAGTTACTTTAAACGTTGTTTTTGGTCCAGGCTTGGTGAGTTGTTCCAGTTCCTGTTTTCTCTTGACTATATCCGCTTCGTTGGTTTGTGCTGCTATGGCGGAAGAACCACCTGCCACGGACCTTTTTAACACACCCCTTATTCTAAGGGATGATAGTGACGATGCACCGGTTACTCGATCTGAGTTCAACCAGGTGTTAGCGTTACTTTCCAGCATTAACAAAGCGCTTACGGGGCAATTGAACCCCGATGTCCCGGACTCTCCTTTCTTTCCAGGAAACCAACAACAGGCAATACCGCTTCAGCAAAGATCCCGTACGGCGCAGGAGCCGAATGGCACCGCTAGTACAAGCTGCATTTTAAAAACTGGGACAGCATTTTCACATGAAGAGAATTGTAACAGCAGGGCACCGAATGGTGGAGTTACGGACAATTTGTTCAACTTTAAGAAATGGACTGAACTCCAACCGGAGTTCAAAAAAGGTACTTTTCATCACAACACGCAGCAGTTGGACTTAGACTTTGATTCTTTCAGTAACAAGTTATATTTGTATAAGAATTGTCAACTTGAGATCAACTATTTAAAGGAATGCATCAATGTAAAAAGAGTGCCGAAAGGCCTTAGATGTTATAAATTTCCAAATAATGCTACTGTTGGTTCAGTTTTACACACGCAATTACTTGAACTTTTCAACCAAACTGGTTTGGAAATGTTAGATTTAATGGTGAAGGATTACCAGAATAAATGTAATGAATTTTTGGATGAACTTACTGTTTTAAATGACAACATTGTACAGCATAAGAATTTCCTTAGGCATAAAAAGAAATACAATGAAGTATTTTCTGAAGTGGATCAACACTGCCAGAAAGTAATTGATAGAAAAATTAAAAAACTAGATAGAGACCTTATAGAATATAGAGAAAGGAGAGCTTACCCTTCGGGGTTGAAACACACTCAAGTTGTAGGAACCAATGAGGTTGAACATGATAAAAGAACAGGGGGTCAAAACACTAGAAATGTACCGTATTCTGAACCTTTAAGAAGAAGTGAAAGGTTAGCGCAGAAAGGGAATAATAATTCTCCACAGGGTTTTCACTTCCCCCAGGGCAGACCAATGGGGAGGAATTTGAATGCCCCCTACCAACAAGTCTGGGGGAGGGCACGCAATTAAATATGGTTACTAGCAATGATGCTCTTTTGAGTCCTACCCCTAACATCAGCTGTAGTGTGGTCTCTTCAAACAATTTTAACATTTATAACTACACTGACTTGGAGATTACCCCGGTCTATTTTGAATTGTTTACTAAAGGACTAAATTATGTTCCAGCTAGACCTGCTTATATTCCCAAGTTATTGATTGAATTAAAATTATTTGTTAGAAATCTCAACCTTTCTCTCTTCTTTAAGGGACAGGACACTGTAAACAACAGTATCACTAGGTCCAGTCTCTTTAACCCACCCCTACATCCGAGTTTAAAAATATTTGAAGAACTTATTGAAAATACACTGAGAATTAATTTGTCAAGTAGACAGGACCCTCCATTTAATTTTAACACACACTTGGTAGAAGTTATGAATCTGTTAAGAGAACAAAAAATTAGGGTCATGAAACCGGACAAAGGGGGTGGCATGGTTCTTATGACGGCCCTTGATTACGATATTGCAATGCATAATATTTTACAAGATTCCAACACATACGAGCAGGCCTCTATCAATGAATTAAATGTTGCTCAAGCCAACATCAAATACATCTTGAATGACCATCTGTTTCAAGGTGTGTTAAATGAAGAATTATTTAATTATTTGAATGTACTACATCCTAAAACTCCTATATTATTTGGTATACCTAAGGTTCACAAAGGAACTATTCCTTTGAAATTCAGGCCAATTGTTGCCGGAGCTAACAGTATCACGGAACCTTTAGGTAAATTTGTTGAACATAGTATTAAATCTTTAGTTTCTAAGCTCCCTAGTGTTTGCAAAGACTCTTGGGTATTCCTGGCTAGTATTCCACCTAACATCTGCAATAAGGATGTTTTGATGATCACAATAGATGTAGTAGAACTCTTCCCAAGTATACCACGCGATATGGGAATAGATTGGTTCTCCGACATCTTAACAAGCTTGAGTGATTTAAGTAACAATCAGATTAACACACTGATTGAATTTATGGAAATCATCCTTAATAATAATTACATATTCTTCAATGGAGAATACTTTAGGTAAAGAAAGGGTGTAGCCATGGGCTCCCCTTGTGCTTCATCTTATGCAAACATTGTTTTACATAAATGGGAGCAAACTTATATACATTCTTCTAAATGGAAACAGTACATTTTATTTTACAAGCAATACTTGGACGACATTTGTCTATTGTGGCAGGGATCTAAGGAATCTTTTTTGGAGTTCTTTGACTACATTAATACAACTACTGACTTTTTGTCATTTACTTACGAGCTTAGCAGTAACTCACTACACTATTTGGACATCCTTCTCACTAAGGATAGTAAAAGAGAACACTTTGAATCAACTATTTATAGGAAGCCTCTATACTCCAATACATTTTTACATTTCGATAGTTCGCATCCCTTTTACACCAAAAAGGGAATCATCAGAGGTCAGTTGATTCGAGCATCGAGAATCTGTAGTACCCTAAATGCCTTTTTGGACGAGGTTACAACTTTAACTAACATGTTGGTAGAAAGAGGTTACCCTTCTCAGTTAATCAACACAATTACAGAAGAAATATTAGAAAAAAGGGATTCTAAGTTTCCACCTTTGCTCAGTAAAGGTCTTTCGTTCTTTAAGAACAACAGAAAGGGAAATAATGATGCACAGAGAAGTTTCATCTACACTTACACTCAAGATGCAGCTTTCATTGAAAACACTTTACAAGCCTTTTGGCCCATGCTAACAACACAAGAAGACATTAAAAACTATATACCAAGTACATTAACTTTTATTAGGAAACGTGATATAAATCTTAAAGGAATGTTCGAACAGAATACCAGCACAAGGAACACCAACAACACCATGGCCCCTCATAGGAAGAATGGGACTTTTAAATGTGGTGCATGTAAGCAATGTAAGTACCTACTTAATGCTGAGGAAATATTTCTTCCAGCCAGGAATTGCACTTTGAGAACACCGGGGCACCACAATTGTAATACAATGGGGGTAGTATACCTAGGTATATGCACATTCTGCCATGGTTTTTATGTGGGTAAGACCACTAGAATGCTTAAAAAACGGATTTATGAACATGTATACGAAATTGAGAAAAAGAAAAATACTAATGCTTTCTTCAAACACTCTCTAATATGTGACAACATGTCTTTAAAATTTTTTGTTTTGGAACGAGTTACCAGTGACCCTAGGGGAGGTGACTGGGAAACTTACTTGGAAACTAGAGAGTTAACTTGGCAACTTAAATTAGATGCTTCAAGAAACCCAGGAATGAATGAGAGCAACAGTATTAACAGTATACTGAAAATGAAAAGGAATAAATTATAGACAATTTTTAAGGTTTTTGTTTGTGTTTAAAATTTACGAAATTTCATGAATATTTACATTCAATTACATCATACTAGTTTTTTAAAAGAAAGATTAATACATTAATTAATTCATTTATGGATTTGGTTACTAATATTAGAAAAAATTTCAAATACAAATGAATTAATTTCATTTTGTATTAATGTTATACAAACATTTGTGCAATAGTAACCACAAATATTGTGGTTACCTTTTTTTAGTATAATATTTACATTTTATAGTTAAGAAACTACTTTTATTGATGTGTTTTTAATTTATGACTAATAGAGATTTTTAAGTGCTGTTTAAATTTATTAATTATGATTATCAATGTATTCCATTTACACACTTAACGAATTTAGAAAAGATTTGCTACTCTTAGTAATACTTAAATTTGTTTAGTTGCTGGCTCATGTTCATTGATATTAAATGACTACATTTGTTAAGCAAAGTATAATGTTTGCAGCACTATTGCACTTTAAAAGTCGATTGCATTATTCCAATTGTTAACTTAATTGCTTAATTGGCCGATCAACTTGTGTATTTATACAGTGTGGCCACACTTGCATTTTAATCTTGAAAAAGCCTGGAATTGTCCAGGAGTTTACTTTTGGAGTACTCTTCTGGTCTTTACTTTGTTAATAAAGATTTGCGGTGGAACTACCTGGTTTGCCATTCCTTTACTACCTAAGGAAGAAATTTGTACTGTTTTGTTCGGTACTCAACTTGTACTGTTTGGTTTGGTACTCAACTAGTATTGGAATATTTTTACAGAAATTTCTGCTGTACATCAACGGATTTCAGTTACTTTAAACGTTGTTTTTGGTCCAGGCTTGGTGAGTTGTTCCAGTTCCTGTTTTCTCTTGACTATTTTATAAGATCAAAACTTTAGGTTGTCAAGTACTTAAAGCTCGATGTGTAAATATCAAAAGCTAAAAAACGTGAATGGCCACCTCCACAACTTTTTCGTCAGGGAAAAAATTTGCTTGGCCATTATGTGGAATTTGCCCTTTTGTCCAATGTAGAGCAATCTCAGAGTTGGTCTATTTAGTTAGGGAGGGTGTGGGGGGCACAGCCCTCCACTTGCTTTGGGTTTAAAAGGTTTTTTTTTTATATGGCCAAGTGAATTCTGTCCTTGTGTGGCTGTTCGTGGTTTTTAGCTTTCAATATTTACAAATCGAGGTTTAGGTATTCGACTACCTAAAGTTTCAATCTTATAATATAGACCCTACTTGACAGCTGTTTAGCTGACTGTTCGTGATCAACTAAGCAGATGGTTGACAGGCGTCTGAGACTGTACAGTTTCCAGTATTGGGAAATATGCTCTTACCCCATGATTGTGCTAGCTCAAAGTTAGTATATATAATTAGCAGGGGGGTATAGGGGTGCAGGGGGGCTTGCTTCCTGTAAAAAACAATGTTTGTATTTTTTTTTTTAACTTTAAAAAATTTGCATGAGCTGAGGCTGTTTCTCGGCACATGCATAATAGTGTGCCGACACTGGCTTTTTTAACATGTCATTTTGCATGTTAACATTTGGTGTATTCAATCTATATATAGTGTGTGTGTGTGTGTGTGTGTGTGTGTATAAACACACACACATAAGTTAATTGTCTTAATTTCATTGCTGTATTCACTATCTGCAGAGATCTTTAAACCCATAAAAAATATGACACTGTCTCCACTTCTATCTCATCTTTTTAAAAAAATTTCATAGAGCTATGTGGCATATTTTTTTATGTTGAACAGCATGCCAGCTTTTGCACGTACTTTTGAAACCTTCATCAAAAAGGTTTTCATCTCTTCCAGTTTTAAGCATCAGTTTAGTATTATCTGCATATCTGAGGTTGTTATTATTCTTTTTGGCAATTTTAATTCCAGCATCTGTTTATCTAACCCAGAATTTCACATGGCATATTTACAATGTTTTTTCACAAAATCTCACCAAGGTGATACTGATATATAGACTGTATTATATAGCATATATCATGGACAGAAGTAGGTTAAAAATTAAAAAAGAGAGCTGGGTGCACAAGATCCAGGATAAAAAAAAAATGCCCAATCCTGTTAGGCACACTGGTGCCAAGACTGGAAAAGATGACAGTGTAGAATCCTCAAAATATGGAAACATTCCTACAATGGGGCCAGGCCAGGCCCAGGAAGCCCCCCCGCCATTGTAGAAGGATGTAGTAGTCCACAAAAATCACAAAAACTGAAAGGCCAAAGAAGAGCCATAAAGACGATAAAGTGAACTATTGAGGATAAGAAAGAAATTATGTATTGTTACTATTATGCAAAACGTCCAGAATTTCCAGATAAAAGATATACAAAACATTTAAGACAGAAATTAAAGGATGTTACCAGTCCATGTAACCCTGTATGAATTGCAGGAGTCATTACTGGAGACATTGCGGGTGCTGCGAAGAGCACTTTTGGCTGACATCAAAGATTGAAATAATAGTAATTTCATGAGCTTTAATCATACTTTGACTTAGGAATGGGGTTCATTCCCATCATGGTATAAGAAACCCAAAAGATGTGGAGAAATTAAAAAGAGGGAAACAATATAAATTAAGTAGGATGAGAATATACAGCCTTTTTGCACTGCTTTTCCAATATTGAAGCAATCAATTTCTCTAACTGTGGTGTCATTTTTTTGCATACAGATTCCTCAGATCCAGTGATCTAGTATTCACATTTCTTTAAGAACTTAGCACAGTCTCTTATAGTCCTTATACTCAAAGGCTTTAGAATATTCAATAAAACTGAAGTAAATATTTGCTCAAGCATTCTTACTTTCTTTGATATCCTGCAGCTACTGGCAATTTGACTACTGTGCCTATGCCTGTTCTAAAAACAGCTTGTCTATCTGGTACTTCTTATATATATTTTCAGGGTCTAGTTTGCAGGATCTTGTGCAGTTGTTTCACAATATGATTAGTCTTTAATATTGGCAGTTTTTATGACTGGAATATAAGATAGCCATTTCTTGCACAATTGCTGTTCTCTGAAACTCTGCAATCAAGTTAAAATGTTTTCCCTATTTTGGTTGCCTTTTGCTCTGATGCCCTTCTTTTCTTCATCATTTAAAAGAGTCCACAAACAGCCACTTTGGTTTCTTAGTCTCCTTTGTATTTAGAATACTTTCTGCTGCCACCTCCTTGACAATATCATAAAATAGTTTTTCAGGCACACTCTCCATCCCAGGTCTTATCCATTAATGCTGTTCTTCACCTCCCCTACCTATTTACTTGGAATTTTGTTGAGCCTAGAGGCTTTTCTTTTTTCTTTTATTTAATACTAAATTATACAATTTGAAGCAGATGTTCTGAGTCACAGTAAGCTCCAGGCATTGCTTTTATTGACAGCATAGGGTTCTTCCATCTTTGACTTCAAAGCATAGAGTTGGTTTGATTTTGGTATTGACCATTTGGTGATATTCATATGTAAAGCCATCTCACAGGCTGTTGAAAAAGAGCATTTACTTTAACAACTGAGTTATCTTGGTATATGTCCTGTGCATTGTTCCATTTGTACCTTACCATTCACTTTTAGCATTCCAGTTGCCTATGATGGCTCTATTATCTTTTTTGGTGTGATTTCCAGGCAGTACTGCAGATTTTCATAAAAATGGTCAAGATCTTTTTTTAGCATCTGTGGTTTGAGTATAAACTTGCATCACTGTAAAACCAAATGGCCTGTCTAGTAGCTTGATTCAGATGAAGCTATCGTTTTGACAGACATTTCTTGTTTACAGTGAATGATATGATCATGATATGAGGTAAAATGATTCACTCCAGTTAATTTTATTTCACAAATCTCCCCCAAAATATAATAGCTACATCAGATTTACCTTGGCTCATAGTTCTAATGCTCCAAGTTTCATTGGTAAATAGTTATTTGCAACACCAGTCTTTCCTTTAATCTCTGAACATGTAAGCTGATGGGAATCCTTTTGGCTTTAATCTATACTTTCACAATGTTTAGCAGTATGTTTCCTTTGGTCTTCTTCAGTTGTACACTGGATACTTTCAGATCTGAGGGTATCACCTTCAAGTGTCATTTTCATATGCCTCTGGTTGCGTTTGTTCATAGGGCATTATGGGTAAAAATAATGGAGTAGAGTGCCATTACCTTTTCCAATAGACAACATTTAGTATGATCTTTCTCTTTACTGTCTGTTAGAGTGTGCTCAACAAGGTATTAAGGTTGAAAGTAATTCTGCTACAAATATGTAACATAAGGTATAAAATAAAGCTTGCTTAAATGTAGAAATCAAGTTTAGCAAATATGTGATTAGCATCCATACTAAATGACTGTGGCTTGAAAAATAAGGAATTTGCTTAATGGACATGTTTCCTACAGAATCAGCAAGAATGTATGCATTTCACACTAGCAGCAAGAAAGCTGACCTCTTACAGACTTAAAAAGAGGATGTATGCATTTCACATGGTAAGTAAGAGCAAAAATGTAAAAAAACAGGATGCATGCATTTCACATTGTCAGTAAGAGCAAAAATGTAAAAAACAGGGATGTATGCAGCTTCTTTAAAAAATGGAAAACAATATGTACATGTTTCTATTATATGACACTGTTAAGCAAGGAAGTTTAAATTGATATACTTTCATCAAGTCAGCATTTGCACAAGATGTTTCCTTAAAATACAATACCAGTATTATTTCTCTACAAGATGAAAACATATTTTTCTGCAAACACCAGCAAATAGATGTTTTCATACAAAGACCAAAATAGAATACCAAGGAGAAAAACAGGATGTAAAATCACTATAAAGAGACTATAGCAAATAACATTGTTAGAGATATTTGTGTAGGAACACCCATTTGTTCTGAGGTAATATTGTATCTCTCACATCATCCATTCTGTTAGAGAAGTAAAGCAGCACAGTACCTGAAGCTGTAACAGTAGTTTGTGTGATTTGTTATAAAAAGTTATTTATTGGTTACTGCTTTTATGACAGAGTTTGATGCTGCATCAGTGTGTATTCTGCAAGTTTCTCTGGGCAACAGACTGTGAATGCAATTATAACTAGACTTTGATTTCAGCAGAATCCAGCCAGCAAGACCTTAGTGTCTTAAGAAGACTTTGGATTCATCACAGTAAGCAGCACCTTGATAATTACTTTTTCAGTGGTGAGCTAGCCTGCATTCAAACACAGAGAGAGTGGTAAGGCCTGCAGAGGGTCACTTCAGTCAAATTGCAGTAACTAACATTTTTACATATGTGTAAATCCTAAACAGAAGTACTTCAGTTTATGCAGCTTGCAGCAGTAAAGAGTCTCAGATGTCTGAATCCAAGTTGAGCCTACAGTCCGGGAAAGTCGCAGTGCCATAAATTCTCCAAGAAAAGGTGGACATTTACTTTTCACAGCAGTTTGCTGCCTGCTGTGTTTCACCAGCTTCTCAAGTGACTCTGAAAAATTTCCAGCCATCTGCAACAATAGCCTGATCACCTGTTTTCTTGCTAACTGGTAAGACCTTTTTCGATGTCACATTTTTAGTATGGATGCTATTAGACAGAATTCAAGCAAATGTAAGCCAAGCTTTCCTCTTAATGTAGCAGAACAACCAGATAAAATATGGAGTAAATTGCAATGTTGGTATGCACAGCACATTAGTAAATGTAATACCGTATTAAGGCAAGTCGACATACAGGCATTATGTAAGTGGATTGTAACATTTGATTGGTATTTGCAACAAAAAAATGAAGTATATCATAGCAAATGTTTATTGTGTGATTCAACAGAAACTGCATTTTGTGTGCCATGCCATAAAAAAGTATTGCATGATATTGCTAAAAAAATAGACTGTGAAAACAGACCTTTTCATGATGAAGAATTAACTAAGGGTAAAGTGTTTTCATTATATCCAGGTGTAAAGCAGTTATGTCCTGTTAGTACATTAATTTCCAAATTACAACAACAGTCAGATCTGTTATTAACAGAATCCTCCGTAGATCTTGTGACACCCTTTAAAAATGATGTACAAGCGTGGAATGATGTTGCGACTACACATACAGATGAGGACAGAAACAAGATTTATGATAAATTGACAGAAGAATGTATTACATTCTTAACAGACAAACAAGGTGAGTTTAAAAAGTTCAAGAATGACATCCAAGACCTCTGTCAAAAATTCATAGGAGCCCTGCAGTCAAAAGAGGAATCTAATATCAGGTACCATACATCACTTAAACAATTACAGGCAGAAATGACAGACCTTAAACAGCATTTGAAGGAAAAGGAAGAAGAATTAGATGAATTAAGAGAGACTAACCTACAAAATAATGTCTTGATATCTCAGCTTAAGAAGGAGTTTACAAAACCAGTCCAAATTATAGAACAGGGACAGTGAACCACTACAGATTTATATACACAGTCTAGGTTATACAGAGTGTGCAACAGTGGAATGATAAAAAAAGGCATATTTTATAACATGCTTGCATTTGAAGAATGGGTGGCATATACAGCAGGATCTGGTATATGGACAGATGCACTACTTAGATGTTTCTGGATTTTCATACCCAAATGTTTTAAAACTTTCATTCAGTTAAAGCAAGATGCTTATCAGTTAAACACTAAAGTAGGATGCATGACAGCCATTCTAATGGCATTTACACAAGGGCAGCCGCTCATAGCTAAGTTATTAGATAATTTCAAAATTACTATTACAGATAAATTAATGGAACAAAGTGAGCATTTTAGGCTTGCCTTTCAAATCATATATCAAAAATCAGACAAAGACATGGGAAATATAAAAAGAGAAAAACAGCTAATACATTGCTTTTTAGAGCAAATCAAAGGGGTTCCTGGGGAAATTAAATGCATCTATGAAGAAAATTCTGATACCCTCATTGATCTGGTACAAAAATTAATGAGGGGACGGACTATGGCCAATGATGGGACATTATACTCACACCATATCTTTGCATTTCCTGCCTCTATGTCTATATCACCAGGATCAAGCACAGGTAATGAACAAAAGGCACCAACATGCTTCTTTTGTAAAAAAATAAGACATGTTAAGCAAAATTGTGATCATTACAAAGCCTGGCATAAAAAGAAGGAAGAACAGGAGGTGTTTCCAAATACAGAGCCAAAACATTTGCAAGAAAAGTCAGAAAAGCAGGATTATGTACAAAAACCTTGCAAAATTGGTAAAAATATCTACAAGGGCCATCAGTATACAGGCAAAGGGAAAGTATGCCCTGTAGATTTTCAAGCAGTTTCACCTGTAAATCTGAAACATTTGATAGAACAGGCAGAGGGAATAGCTAGGCAACAGTTAAGAAAAGAGATTGAAAAGCCTAAATATGTAGATCACGCAGACACAGAGGAAGATGACAAGCAAAAATATGAGGTATGTCACATTGCATTTAACAATAAAGGGGAGGATGAGTGGATCTCCTTATAATAGGGATTTGGTATCTTTCCTGACTACTTTTAAAAAGGGTCGAGATGGACGACCGCTGACTGATATCTGGGTAGACGGGTCACTATGGAAGAATGTCTTATTAGACACAGGAGCAGCAGTGCCTGTCACAAACAGACATTTACCTGTGAATCCTATAAAAAAGGTTTGCATTTCAGCATTATTGGTATGGACATTTTATCTACCTAATGGAATCCTGTGGATAGGAGGCAAGCAAAAAGGAGAAGGAGAGCAAAGTACAGGTTGCTATGCAATCTCCATACCTGAAAAACCTGACAAACCTACAGGATATGTGAATACAGACAGTGAGGATGTGTGGAAACATTTACAACAGCAATTTCCAAATCTGTGGTTCAAGGGTCCCAGTGATTGTGGGAAACTAGAAAGCCCAGTAGGGGTAGGAAGTGATCAAGACTATATACCACCTTTTCAAAAATAATATCCTATTCCTAGTGAGGCAGAAGAGCATATGGAAAATGTATTGCAGAATGGGAAAAGAAGGGATTATACAAAAAGGCAACAGTCCTACAAATTCACCAATCTGGACAGTCAAGAAAAAAGATGGTAGTTATCGTCTTGTTATTGATTTACAGAAGGTTAATCAATATACTATTCCTAGAGCACATTTGATTCCAGGAGTCCCAGAGTTGGCTGCACATATTAAGCCACAAAGTACATGGTTTGCAGTAATAGATTTAGCAAATGGCTTTTTTTGCAATACCACTCAGAAAAAAAGATTGCACAAGATTTGCCTTTACATTTAAAAAACAGCAATATGTCATGAGAAGGTTAACACAAGGATTTCAAAACAGTCCAGTTATTTTTCATCAGACAGTAGGATCCATTCTACAACATTTGGAAAAGGATGATTCAGTGTTACATTACATTGATGACATTTTGATTCAGTCAGAGACAGTAGAGGAGCATGTACAGCTTCTTAAAGAGTTTGTCATACTCTACAGCAGGCAGGGTTTAAGGTTAAAAGTGAAAATATTCAGTTTATGTCACAAGAAGTCAAGTTTCTAGGTACTTTTATAAAACTGACAGGAAGGTCTCCTTGCCCTATAATTGTGCAAGGCATTTTACAAATGGAAAAACCACTGACTATATCAGACCTACATAAATTCATGGGAATCATGAATTACAACAGGGAATTTATAGAGGATTATGCAGTCGTTGCTGCTCCCCTATACAAAATGTTACAGGAACAAAATAACTCCACTATTGTAGAGTGGCAACCCCATGAAGAGGAGGCATTTTCACAAATAAAAGTAAAATTAGCACAAGCTACAGAATTAATAGCACCCACACCAAAGTTACCATTTGTACTGCAAGCAGCAACAGGGGAAAAAGACACTGTCTGTGGTACTGCTACAGGAATGGCCATAAGGTAGCAACAATAGAATGGAAAAAAAAACATTACGTTCAATCACTTTCTGTAGTAGGAAGATGGCTCCAGTAGAACTGGGCTACCACCCATGTATACAGCAATTATTAGCCATTTACTGGGGTATTAAACAAACTGAGTACCTAACTGTATTTTTCAGCATTATAGTACAAACACCACATCAAGCAATAAAAGCTCTGACAGACACTTTTGAAATGAATAAAATTACAGATGGTATTAGTCAAGCAGTCTTTGCAAAATGGATAGCACTTTTAGAATGAAAACTGTCACTATACAGACTGTCACTATACAGACAGGGGACAAATACTATTTGTCCAATTATATGGGATATGAAGGGAAACAGCATAACTGTTTAGAAAAGATAATGGCATCTGATGTGCAATTTTTGGCATCTGATTTTGATCACTTTAAGCCATCCATCTTTGTGGATAGAGCATGATACTGGGACAAATGCAGATACTGGACAGGATTTGCCATAGTTCCAGAGAATCCACAACTGGATTCTCCCAATCTAATCAAGTTACCAGGACACATGTCAGCTCAAAAAGCTGAACTGGAGGCAGTACTATATGTGCTACAACCCTGTTAATTTTTTTTTCAGATAGTGCTTATGTAGTAAATTTTTTAAGACTACATATGGAAACCTGGGTAAGGTGAGGATTTCTGGATAGTGCAGGTAAACCATTACAGTATGCTGAAGTATTTATAACAATACCAAATCAACAGGGACAGTACAGCATTTTGAAAGTAAAAGCACATCAAAAGCCAACCAGTGAAACTTACAGGTAAAATGCATTAGCTGATACTTTGGCAAAACAAGCAGTACAAAATGGAAAAGAATTTCCAGAATATGAGTATGCCATTGTAGAAGTTAGTGTCTTAAAAGAGTTAGATGAAAAGTCAATAGAAAGAGACCTTGTAAATATACAAACACAACAGGGCTTAAAAGAAGAAACTGATCAGTGCAAACTAGCAGGTATACCACCAAAGGAGTACTATGTATACACTACTTCCAAGGGGTTACAGTTGCCATATGTACCATTTCAGTTGACACACCAGTTGGTCAAGTTAAATCACCAAATACTGGGACATGTAGGAGCTAATAAGCTATGGGCAGTTGTAAAAAAAAAAGTATTGGAACCCAAATTTAAAAAAAGGTCTGCAAGCTAATTGTAGAATAATGTTTAATCTGTCTGCAGGTAAATGCTAAAAGCAAAAGGCCTCAGTTACCTCGGGTGCAGCCAGCAGATGGGCCATGGTATGCAGTTCAAATAGATTATGCAGGTCCTTTGCCAACAGCAAAGGGAGGTTATAGATACCTATTGGTAGAAGTGGATGTTTTCTCAAAATGGGTAGAAGCAATTCCTTCCAAAAGAATAATGGCAAAAGCAACTGCAGAAGCTTTATGAAAAACTATCTTTTGCCATTGGGGATGGCCACGGGTCATAGAGTCAGACAATGACCCACAGTTTGTTAGTGATCTCATTAAACAAATGTATAATTTGTTAGGCATACAGCAAAGGTTTCATGTACCATACCATCCACAATCTAATTGCATTGCAAAATGTATGAATCGGACGTTAAAAGAATGTCTAAAAAAGGCATGCTTAGAAAAGGGCACTACATGGATACATTATCTGCCTGGTATTTTAATGGGTATTTGAGTGACACCAAACAGCAAAACAGGTATTTCCCATATGAAATAATGACAGGCTGCAAAATGCCCATACAATTACCATTTGACCCAGATATACCTAATGGTAGGCCCATGCTAGAAATCAGCAAACATTAGGAATGGCTAAAACAGCTTACTACCATATGTGGCTATAATGCAAGGGAACAAGTGTTCTGTCTATGGAAAAAGGTGCCAATATTACCAGCTGAAGAAAACCTTCTCTGCAGAAGAAAAGTACTGGTAAAAAATTCCAAATGGAAGGACCATGGGCTAGCAATTGGCAAGGCCCTTTTGATGTAGTGGAACAAATTGGACCATTAATGTATAAAATCAAAGGAAAAAAGAAAAACAGAACAATGTTGGTACATAAAGATCAACTAAGAATGATCAAAAACAGTGAGCAATGTAAATCTGATTAAGTGTATTATAGGTTCATAGGTTCATAGGTTTATACTAGGCTATCTGCCCTAAGGCATTTATTAGTTTGTTGTGCCGGTATGACTATACATTTTTTGGCGTTTAACTTCATTCTCTTGTAGGTTTCCAACAGAAAAAAAATAATGAAATTGGCATGGTTTAAAGTGCATCCTTTTCGAAATCCAGTTTCGGATGACCAAAGGCAAAATCAATCGACAATGGAAATTTTATTTAAAGGATGTTTTTTTAAAGCAATAATAATTGTCATACTAATTATCATTGCATTGCTTAGCATTAAATTGTATTTACAACCTGTTAATGAAACCATAAAATTACATAAAAAAGAAAGTAAAGAAATGTGAAAAAGTGAACAAGACTGGTCACCATATTTTAATACATTTTTGGCAAGACAATGCTGGTATACAAAAAGCATTACTGTTTCTAATTGTTGGGTATGTAGTTTAATACCAAAAATAGCAGGAGTCATACCTTTAATACCTATTCTACTAAATTCCCTTAGTAGTTGGAGGGTATTAATAAATGAGACAGGAGACCAAGTCATAAATGTACAGCTATGTAAACAAGAGTACAGTTATCTGCTATAGTGCAGGGAATGACATGTTTTCAACAAAATGGAACTGTTCCAGTGGGTAATAGTAATTGCATTCAAACAATTGAAATGATAAACTTTCACAACCACATACCAGTACTTGAAGTATTTTTCATGGTTTTCCTATTTTAATACCAATTAAGGGTCAATTAATATTAAGTGACACAGCAGTGTTTCATTTTTCACAAAATGATAAAAACGAGTGTAAAGCCAATATTACAGGTTGGTGAAGTAAAACAGATAAAAACTTTACAGTTGTACATGATAAAACTCCTACTATGGGGCAAGTAAATGTCAATCTGGTAAATAGCAGTGTTTCTCTGTCAGGTGGGTTATATTGCATCTTTGGCAAATATGCTTATAAATGGTTACCAAAGGGATGGGATGGCACCTGTTATGCAGGGTTAGTGGTACCAGCAATGCATCATGTAAAATAATTACCAAGAAGAAGCATTAGAAATGCAAAAAAGAAAAGGGATATATATTACCTGTGATTGAAAGTCCAGAAAATCCAATAGACACCTTAGATACATCACGTATCTATCATCAAAATCTTGATTATATTAAATTAAAAGATATGGATTTAGGAGATGATGTACTCTCTGGAGCAGGTATTTTCCCTTGGTATGGGGCTGCAAAAGCCATCTTGGAGCTGATAAAACTATCCAAACTAGTTGAGGTATTGGCAAATGCCACTTTCAATGCAGTCCTTGACATTACTGTCAAAATGGCAGCTATACGAACTATGGTTTTACAAAATCAAATGGCATTAGATCACATACTAGCAACCCAAGGAGGTATATGTGCTTTAATAGGAGAACAATGTTATACATTTATTCCAGACAAAACAGAATCTGTAAAAGCACATTTAGAAGTTATTGCACAAGTGTCTCAACATACTAGAAAAAACTGGAATGATGATTGGAGTGAATAGTTTAGTAGTCTGTTTACAGGATGGACAGGAAAGGTCATCATATTTTTAATTTCTTTTATTGTTATTGTAGTGCTTGATTGCATATTATTTACATGTATTAAAGTCTGCTTAATAAGAGCTAGTCAAGTTACTCTAGTTAACTGTCATAATGAGAAAGTATTATCAAATGATGCTGAATTTGTATCCCTGGTTTAAAATAAAACAAAAGCGGGAATTGTTAGAGTATGCTCAACAAGGTATTAAGGTTGAAAGTAATTCTGCTACAAATATGTAACATAAATAAGGTATAAAATAAAGCTTTCTTAAATGTAGAAATAGAGTTTAGCAATATGTGATTAGCATCCATACTAAATGACTGTGGCTTGAAAAATAAGGAATTTACTTAATAGACATGTTTCCTGCAGAATCAGCAAAGAATGTATACATTTCACACTGTCAACAAGAAAGCTGACCTCTTACAGACTTAAAAACAGGATGTATGCATTTCATATGGTGAGTAGAAGCAAAAATGTAAAAAAACAGGATGTATGCATTTCACATGGTCAATAAGAGCAAAAATGTAAAAAAAACAGGATGTATGCAGCTTCTTTAAAGAATGGACAACAGGAAAACAATCTGTACATGTTTCTGTTATATGACTGTTAAGCAAGGAAGTTTGGATATGCTTTCATTAAGTCAGCATTTGCACAAGGTGTTTCCTTAAAGGAGTACTGCACCCACAGACTCAAAAAACATGTTTAAAACATAATGGCATGATGTTTCCTAAACTTTAACAGCACTCTGGGATTATTTACAGGATTTTAAATATTTTTATATGTAATTCCAGACTCTGACCACCTAGAGGCTGGCATATTGACGTGGTTTGGATAAATCAGGTTGCCATCCAGTATCCCAGAAATCATTGTTTGGCTCAAAAATGTTATATCATGCAGGCCTCCGTTTGCCTAAAGTTCCTGTAATTTCATAGATGTTGCATGCGTACAATGTACTGAGTAAAATAGAACAGTGTAAGTAACATTCCCTGCTGCTGGATGACTACATAAAACAGAAACAGTGAAAATGCCACAGAACACACTCAAAGTGCTGTTTACTGCTGCCTTTTTTTCTAATTTAGTTTAAATGGCACTAATTTGTGAGACAATGAATTCCAGTCCATTTACTTCTCCCCTCCCCCATAACACTTAGCTTCCCTAGCTGTAAAAGTCCTGAGGGTAATTTGACCTGGTAATTCCATTGTTTGGCAGATCTCAGTAGGGTGCTTGACTCATGTAATTTATCCTTTGCTCTAGCATTTCCTTTGTTAGAGGGGACATTTTTTGCTGCACTATAGCCATGGCCTTACTTGACTGCAATCACATCCAGTAAGGTTTTGCACCAAGGAGCTAAAGAATAAAGCATTTATACTATTAACCAGTTTAGATCTTTATTAATTTAAGTGTTAAGGTATCACTTCATGTTTCCACCTTGTTAAAAATTGAGATTTATACGTGCAAAGTGTGTTGGTATGCAGTGTTTGCCTTCATATGTTTTTACTCCACTGGTTGGTTTGCAAAAAAAACCCTTTGCAGTGTCCCTGGATTTGTCTTTGTACATACAAACTACATTGCTATAGTGTCCCCTGCCTTTTTCTTGTGTCCAGAAGTCACTTATAACAAAGTAAATTTTTTATTGATTTTTTTTTTTTAAATAAAGGACATCAAGGTTAACTTACCTTGAATCAGATAATGGATGCCACTGCAAAGAATCACTGTTGAAATATTTGTGCATGGACAAAATCCCTTACTAAATCTATTTCCCAGCCTCCAGTTCAATTGGTGCTATGGCTTTAATATACTGGTGTGTTTGCTCATGCCTTCCAAATATCTCCACCATTACATACCAGTTTTGCAGTGTAGTAACTACCTGACATGCCCATACACCTTTAGCCATCAATATGCAGCTACTCCTGTTCATGTGAGTATGTGAATTCATTTTCAGACTTAAGGTGTGGAAGCTGCACTGAATAATTCTAGGTACTTGTTCAGGTTTCACATGGTGCTTGCTTAGAGCTACTCTCATGTTAAGCCACTATGAATATGTTGCACTGCCACCTCTGATACCAGGGTAATGTTTTAATCTTTCTATTCCCGCACTGCACACTAGCAGTATCTGGTGCAAATACAACAGAGAAGTATGCATGCGATACACCACCTAAGCATCATTTGCCATGCAGAATGTACAAGTATCCATAACAAACTTCTGTGTTTCCAAACATCGGTGTTACTACACTACTACTGAATAAAATGAACAGCACTCAGGCTGGGGAAGGACAAGGGAGCCATGACATCACAGAATGGGTGGGTCTTATTATTTTAGTTTGAATCAGATGACGGCTGTGGTGATGTCACTTTGGGGGAGGGAACTGATTAAAAAAAAAAAAAAAAGTACCTGCACTGCCTGGCCTCGATGATGTCAGTAATTGGGTGACTCCAGCAAGCTTTATTCAAATGTGAGAGAATGATTTTGTAAGTAAAACCATCACAGTTTGAGAAGGTAGGCTTCTGTTACAGAAGTAAGGGGAATTATAAAAATTGTAAATGCTTTATTGTTGTTGCTTTACAGAGGACAATGTAAATAGGGAGAAAAAGGGCCGTGAAGTTGAGGAATACATTAGAGAAACCTGTTGTACTCCTTTAAAAGACAATACCAGTATTATTTCTCTACAGGATGAAAACATGTTTTTCTGCAAACACCAGCAAACAGATGTTTTCATACAAAGACCAAAATAGAATTCCAAGGAGAAAAACAGGATGTAAAATCACTATAAAGAGACTATAACAGATAACATTGTTACAGATATTTGTGTAGGAACATCCATTTGTTCCGAGGTAATATTGTATCTCTCACATCATCCATGTTGTTTGAGAAGTAAAGTAGCACAGTACCTGAAGCTGTAACAGTAGTTTGTGTGATTTGATATAAAAAGTTATTTATTGGTTACTGCTTTTATGACAGGGTTTGATGCTGCATCAGTGTATATTCTGCAAGTTTCTGTGGGCAACAGACTGTGAATGCAATTATAACTAGACTTTGATTTCAGCAGAATCCAGCCAGCAAGTCCTTAGTGTCTTAAGAAGACTTTGGATCCATCACAGTAAGCAGCACCATGATAATTCATTTTTCACTGTCCATCTTTGGTGGATTTACATGGTATAACTCATTGATCCACTGAGGTGTACAAAGCCCCTTCACAATGACAGGGGATATATACATGCAGATACACATATTCCTATAGTTAGCATTTTTTAATTAGTATTCCAGTCCAAGTTTGCACATCCTAAAGAAGGTAGACAAAAACAATATATCACAAACTTTCAGAGTAATGTGAGTCTCCTCAAAATGGGCAGTCTGTTGGTACAGACAGTGCTGTTATTCCTCCTAATGCTGTTGTCCAAATATCTAGTATAGCTTTCCAAACTTGTGGGATGTAGCACACAAAATAACAGCATGCCTCTGACAACACAGTTTTGTACCTGTTTTCATGAATGCCTATTCACCTTTTATTTTACTGCCATACATCTGCAACTTAAAGCACCATTTGCTGTTTATGCTCGTGTCTGATAGCTTATTTTAATGAATTTGTGCTGGAGACCTGTATGAGTATGTGTTTCTCTCTCTGCTTCTCATCTACATATTGCAATACCCCATATTCATAAATTACACTGACGTGCTACCATTTTGTGCCTCATGAAAGTGACACCATTTTCAGTGGGGATTCAGGAAAATGACAACTTCTGGTAGTACCCACAATACAGCCAATGTATGTTGCATAAAGGAAACTTATGGCATCTCATTCTTTGGTGATGTTTGACCATAAACTTGCACCATTCTTGCTTAAACTCTCAAAATGCCACACAGCAAACTTCATTGACTTTAAGTATAACAATCATACCATAGTCAACCTACTATGTGATGAAATGTCAAAATTCACTTACTGTACATTTCCAGACCTTAATACAGAGAAAAAATTCACTAAAGAATTCTACACCCATTTAGAAAAATGCATAGAGCTTGCAGCCTCTACCAGTACCAAATATCATGGGAAATTCAAAAGCAAACCACCGTGGGGGACAACCACAATAAACAAACTATGTAACAAAATAAATAATTCCTTAAACTTCGTAGTTAAACCAAAATCCATCTTCTCAAGGATGATATCAAGACATCACCAAAAAAAAAAAAAAAACTGAAAAACACTATCAAATCCACTAAATGAGCTGACTTCTGAAGCCAAAGGCAAATCCTTCTTTAGCTATGTTAGAAAACTAAAAACAATACTCAGCATTGCTCAGACCATATTCATAGTGGATCCTACTATTTTTACAAAACTGACATTGCTAATATTCTTGTGAACAAATTTAGTGCCGACGACACCCCAAGATATCTATTCATTGCCTCAAAATATGTGAAGCCCTTACTCCTCCAATTATCTCTAAAGATCATTTACTGAAAGTGCTAACCAAAATGAAAAGTACTTCCTCCATATTTCATTAATAGTGTTAAACATGCCCTTGTAGACATACTCCTCCAAATGTTTAACTTACGTTTAGCTATTGGCTTTGTCCCAGATGAGTGATGCACAACAGTGGAGATGCCCCCCCGTCCATGTGAGTAGTCTTACAATGGATCTAAATAACTGCAGATCTATCAGCTTTACATACCTCATCTGTAAAGACATGGAATGTAATATTACTGACCTGATAAAATGAGATATCAAGACTCTTGTTAGTCTTATCCCCAACAATTTGATTTTGTGAAGGGAAGATTTTGTCTATTTATGTGGTACATTTCTTTGAAAGGGTTATGGAGGCTGTAGATGGTAGCCATGCAGATCAGTGTATCTTGACCTAGCTAAGATCTCTGACACCGTTCCTCATGCTGGCATCATAAAAAAGCTAAATGCTTTAAAAATTGACCCATATGTGGAAAAATAAATAGCAACCTGGCTGAAAGACAGAACCCAGTCAGTGCTAGTTGCAAGTGCTTCATCAGAAACCATGAAAGTGACTATTAGTGTCTCTCAGGACTCGATGCTGGGACATCTGCTTTTCAGATCTCCAAGCAGAGAGCTAAGATATCTGGTTAACAATGTTTGCAGACTATATCAAATTGGGGGTTCTTGTTTAGCCACCCTATCACACCCAAACTCTCCAGAATTAACTCACTCAAGTAAACAACTGGTGAATGAAAAATGGGATCAAGCTAAATGTTAAAAATTGTAGTATCATAACTTTTGGTTAACAATTTTTCCTCTCATCATACTGTATAGTCAACACACCTCTAAAAATGAAAATGTAGTAAGGGACCTAAGTACTTGGGAGGAGATCTCCCTCTCTTTTGACCATCATGCAACAAAAGTTGGTTGTCAGGAAATCTTTTTACATAGCTCAGCAAATTGCCCAAGGAATATCATCAAGGTCTTAAAAGGCAATCAGGCCAATTACTGAGTACAATACATCTTTGAGATGTATCTCGCTAAACATATCAAACAATTAAAAAACAAAAGCTCTTAACCAAAAAGATCATGTTTAAGAGGAGATCTGTGTCCTACATTGGAGACCCAATTACCCTGTACCTCTTATTTCACCACAGGTCCAATATTTCCACCAGTATTAGAACCAGGAACCTAAATCTTCACTAACAAATAAATAAAACATGATGGAGGGTCAGGTTTATTTCCCAGTGCCGACCCCTGGAATCAACTACCCCTGCTTGATAAGCATTACAACATACCACCTTCTAAAAGGAAACTAGATGACTGGATGGGCATCCATAAATTTACTCCAGGATTGACTGGTGTGGCTGTCATGGAGAAAGTAGGTTCTGTCTGAAGGAAAGTGTTGGCAAGGCAAGAATGGTGATGAGATTTAGTGGCCTTGGAATATCAATGAATCTATAAATAAAGCAAGTGTGTGCTACACCTACCTCTCCGACATTTTTGAGAGTGTCTACCAGGCCCTATGGTGATGCCATCAAAGGGGCTGAGAAAAGATGATGACTGGCATGTACTGGATTAGGAATTGACCTCAGCCATGGGAATCACCAGGGTGTGGGAACAGTGCAGGCATCACTGTGATGACCCTCAGCATAGAAAGCTTGAAGATTTCCATGCCTGTGAAGTAGAGTTAGGCAACATTGCCCTGAATAAATAGTTATCATTGTACTTTTTTCCCTATTTTATATTTGGGACTGCTTTTGCCACTGGCTGATATCTGTCAATGCCAGCTTCAGAAATATGTATATGCTGCTGTGTGGATCTTTTCTACCAAGTGGAGACGATGGTGGCACTTAATATAATGTGTCAAATACAGTTGATTAATGTCTAGCTGAAGATTTGTTGACATTTCGATACTACGTGGTTTAAAACCATCCTCACACAAATTACGAAATGCATCTACAACCTTTATTTAAAAGATAAAATGCTTCAGATCTTTGTTACTCTCCTTTGATCTTCAATTTGTAACTCCCAAGAATATCTTCCCTATTTGGAAGATGTTGCAGTCTTGGGAATAGATTTTCCTCCTTTGATCTGCCTCAATTCTGTCAGTATTTTACAAAACTGTACAGCATATTCTTGGTATATTCTTATCAGTTGTCAGCACAAAAGGAAAAAAACATTTCATTATATAGCAGGGTTGCCTCTCTCATGTCATTCAAGAATCTTTAAACTTCCCCTGCAGCCATCTTACATTGACTATCCACTTTTAGATCATTCATTCATTCTCTGATACTGACTTTATTTACATCAGGGTCAGAGATGAACCAAAATATATTCCAATGCTCATTGGGTACAAGGTAAAGAAACTAATCCTGCCATATGATGCTAGTCCCCTGCAGCATGTTCCACACACACACACACACACACACACACACACACACACACACACACACACGCACGCATGCACACGCACGCATGCACACACGCACACACACTAGCGCATTCACTCTGCAATTGAATATGATGTAATCATATCATTTCACCCTCCTCCCATTTGCATCTTACAGCTACTTGGCCAAAGGCACATAATATGAAAGGGTGTTTCTCTGCGGTAGATATTTCATTACTAAACAATTAAGACAGCACTACTCTGTCCATAATGTTTTATACTGTATTGCCACTACACACCTGCAAGAGAGAACTAGCAGTATTAATAAAGTATGGACAAAATTATGTACTGAATATGTGATGGAAATGAACACATATAAGACATGAACAAGAAAATGAAAATGCGGAGTTTTGCTTGCATTTATTTATGCATTTGCTTTATTAACTGCAGAAGTGAACTACTCCAAGGATCCTTTTCATCATGTTCTGGGCCATAAGGTACAAATTACACTAAATACATTGGTATGCAGTATATTTTAACAGCAGGCCGTAGCAAGTATAAAAATACAATAAAGTGTTGTATATAGTTATCAACAAAAGCAATAGCAGGGTGCAGCATAGGTGCATGAAAGGCATTCCCAAGTCAAAGAGAACAGCACAGTATGTATGCATTCAAGCATGGTAATTAAATGGAAGAGAAGAGTAACAAGGGAAATCTTATTAGCATATTGGCAGATCTTGGAGATTAGAAACCATCTTTGTTATATCACCCTATTAAAAATAAACCGACAGAACAGCAACATGTCAAAAGTTCTAATCCCATTACTGAAATGCATTCCATTGACACTGGTGCAATTTTAAATGAACCAGTCAGAAAGCTGAATTAATTAATAAAAAAGAAATTGGAGAAAACCTGGTTATTTCAAATCCTCATACACCTATATTTTAGACCTTACCAGAAGTGCGCAAAGGCATACTATTGCCACACAGACATATTTGTTCATAAACTCTTCAGGTTAATTATTTTTTTTTCCCCCACTTATATTTATTTTTCCTACCTTAACTTGTATCTTCGTTTCTTTTTTGTGTATAATATTTCCCAGTACCTGCATTTGTGCTATTTGCTTGCAGTGTATTATTGCTTGTTAGTAGAAGCCGCGGTGGTATAGCGGTTGCTTTGTTGCCTCACAGCAAGAGGTTCTCCCATTCGATTCTCAGCTAGTGTGCGGAGAGTGCCTTCTGTGTGGAGTCTGCATGCACTCCCCGCAGTCAAGTGGCCTCCGAAAGACATGCGTGAATGGGCGTGCCTTCGCTGAAGGTTGGGCGTCGGGCTGGCAACTTGGCACCATAAAAATCAACTGCCAATCATTAGCGGACCGGAGTTCTGCTGTGGCAACCCCTAACCGGGAAAAGCCGAAAAGACAAAAAAAAAAAATTGTATTACTTTTGTTGTATTGTATTCAGGATTGTTTGCTGTAGTGCACTACTGTGGAGCTTTTCTCCCTAGGTCTCTGTTGAAAACGGGCCCCTTGCTCAGTCAGATATACCCGGTTAACAAATGTAATAAATAAATAAATAAATGGGGATTATATTTATTTATTCATATCAAATCCAGCACATCTTCCCTTAAAATATTCACTTCATGGCTAGTATTCCTTCTACAGTTTGTGTTTCCTGCTCTTTGTGCCACTGCATAACCATATATTTTTTTCTGCATGCATGTACTTCTTGTTTACCTTCAAATTGCTTTACATGAATAACCCAGGTCCTGCTTTGCTTCTTTTGTTGCTAGTGTTTCTCCTTCACCTGTGTACTACTCTTATATGTTATTGCTTTTCAGATGTATCACTTTGTTTGGATTTAAGATGACATGGCTCAGATCACTCCCACATGCTTGCATACCCATTTCTATCCTTTCTACAGCTCCTTACATATCAGCTCAGCACTTGTAGCTATCTTTGCATCATATTAAAGATAATTGCTTTTCCTTCCAAGCCTTCTGCAATGTCATTTATATAGACAGTGAAATGGAATAATCCTAGTACTGAGCTATGTGATACCTCAATGGAAAATGCCCTTTATCTGAATGAACTCCATGGGCTATGACCATCTATACCCTTTTTTTCAAGTTAATAGTTGTCTTAATTGTGCAATACCCCCCCCCACCACCATATACCTAAATTCTTTGAAGACTAGAATCCCCTCTTCAACTTTTTGATTTAAAGTGCTTCAGGACACATACAGTAGTTAATACTGGCTCATGGGGAATGCAGCAAAGTTACATAACTATAGTATACATATATGGTTGTAATGATGAATAAAGAATTCTTAAGTCAGACTATGTATTTCTGGCAATAGGTGCAATAATATATCCAGTGTTTTATCCTCACATACACAGCTTTACTTATTGTCTAATTGTTCTCTAAACTTAGTGTGGTACCATGTGCTACATCCCCCCTAAAGAATAGTCAGAAAAAAAGAAAGAACCACCACATTTCAGATGAAGGTCACTGCTTTACTAGTAGATTCATTGTGTGGGATAGTTTAATAAACAGAACATATATGAAACAGAAATAACTGAGAAAATAGCAACAGTTAAAGTGACAATACATAAAAGAATTCAAATACCAAGTTTGTTGAAAAAGAGACACACAACCATCTGCTGAAAATAGGACTGCAGCAAATAAACTGATACTGCTTATAACTGATTTAAATCAAATACATTAACATAGGCATGGGATCCACAGCAAGCATTTGCCTTCTCTCCATTATTGCTTGTGATTTTCATGTATAGGATAAGAAGGCTAAAGTCAATGTCTACAAGAAATCGAGTCTGATTACATGAAAGTTGAATCTTTTTTGTGCATAGATGATGTCTTCATCTTTACATCAAGTGCCTGTGATTTCCAAGGTACTCTGGAACAAATCACTGCTGGATGTGAAGTGGTTGGAATGAATAGCAGCAACTCCAAATCAGAAGTGAGAGTTCTTTTAGAGAAAAGAGTGGATTGCATTCTGCCAGCAAGGGTGAAGCAAATACATCAGGTGGAGGAGCCTAATAATCCTGGCAGCTTTTTCATGATTGATGGTAGAGACGTTTCAGTGGCTGACATGCAGATCAGTGCCATGGCATCAGCACTGTGGACTTTGTACAGGACTATGATGGTGAACTGACAGCTGAGTCTTAGGATGAAGGTTTCCATTTACCAACCAATGTCACTGTCTCATAAATGATCGTGAACTTAGAGTAGTGGCCAAGGGAATGACATTATGGATACAAGCAGCAGAGTCCTTCACAGTGCAGCTGAGCTCATTTAGCAGGACAGAATCAGGAATTTTGGCAACTGAAAAGAATATTGAAGTACAGCCACTGGTTTTCTGTATTTAAGGAAGTCAAATGAGGTGGTTTGGGCATCTCTTGAGGATACTTCCTGGTAGCCACCCATTTAAGATGGACCATCATAACCTGCTGGAAAGAGAATCTGGGGCAAACGCAGGACATGTTTTAGGGATTGTATCTCTTAGATCTAGGAATGTCCAGGGATCCCTGGATGAACTGAAGATTACTGTTGGGCAGGGGGAAATCTCCTTTACTCTACTCACTTTACTAGTACTGTGAATCTCACAAGAACACGTGGTTAGGAAGTGATGATGATGATGATATTTTAATGATGCAGCTCTTCACTCCACAAAGTGGTTGTAATCAGTTGTGAGGTTGTAGTACTTTTAGAGAAATAAATATTCCATTATTGCAGTGAGCAGCTTAAGCCTCAGTGATCACTTTCAGACAAGCAGATAACTTATAACACATAAACACATAGTAGAACATGTATAACCTCTATGTAAAGTAAAAGATCCTCTTTAACAAATTTTAGTATCTTAAATAATTATCTTATCAAAGTAAAACAGAACATAAAGCAATACTTAAGACTTTGGCTCATAGGGAATGCAGCAAAGTTTTTAAAAACTCCTGCTAACCCCAATATTGTAGACTCACAGCATTCCAAAGCAGAACAAACGAGAAACTAATTTCTCTTAGAAAGCTGGGTTTGTTGATGCCTATTCAGGTGACATTTGTTGTTCTTTGTCATTTTAGAATGTGACTGTGGTAATAAAGCAATGGACTTCCTTTGACTTGTTCTTTCTCTTTCCTTCTGCCTTATGATGAGCTTCTTTCACCAGATTTAAAGGAGTGAGACTGATGCTTCTACTTATTTGCTTTGATATCTATTTAAGCCATTGCAGTAGCCTTTTTCTTATTTACTGCCTGACATACCTCTCAACTTATCTGTTTATGAACTTGGAAAACCAAAATAATCTGAGGACAAATATCTAAAATCTGGGGCAATGAGGTAGTCTAATTACCCTTAAAATGTTATTAGAACAAGTTTTGCATAAGCATGCTTTTTTTTTGATAATATGTAGCACAGAACTCAAACGTCTTATATTACTGACTGATTGTAATCCATAGTGATTTACTAAGAAATCAAACATTGTATGTGAGTCAGGGTGAAATATTAAGCAAAATCAGGGATGTTCTCTGAAATGAAGAACATTTGAGAGGTATGTAGTATGGCTAACACAGACAAAGAACTCTGCCACCTTCATTTTTCCATTTTAGAACATATGAGAGACATTAGGAGAAATGCTTATTTTTTTCTGTAGCATGTTATTATTTCTCTGAAATCCTAGCAATATAATTTGAGAGATCTTAAACTCTGTTTTATATCATAGTCATTTCTGATACTGCTGTCCTTAACTCCCCCACTCCCCCATTCTTTCCCCCTTCCATTCCCTGTTGCATATATTGGATAAAATTGCTTTCATTATATGTACTTTAACATTGAATACATACCTGCATGACTGTTGGACTGCTACTTTATTTTGTGCGCCTGTCTTCTCAGGCTAGACCTAAACATTGTTTACCTGAGGGCGGTTGTCCTGAGGATTTACTATGAGTGTCATAAGATACAGTACTTGTAAATGTCAGATGATGCGTGGAATATTGGTTTCTCAACAATAAAAGGGAAGGGAAATTTAACATATTTTATAGAAGATGTTTTGCATATTAAGTAAGTTATATTGATGTTGCATAAACTAATATAAGATTCTCTTCTTAACAGATTTTATCTGAAAAATTATGTATGCCATGTAGAAATACTAGAAACCTTTCTGATCAGTTGATGATGACAATATTTAAAGATGGAGTAGATTATGAGGATGCAGGTACCTATCTCTTTGGAAATTGCTCAGGAAGTAAATTTGTTTTCTACAGTAATAAGGTATTCATTAATGGCAAGCATTTTGCTCTGTTTAGCTGGTACAATTGCAAGTCTGGCTTTGGTTTATTCTTTATTTTGATTTTATCGCCCTCCAAAGTATAATATTCAACAAACTGTGAACAGTATTTGTTTTTCCATTTTGGAACATATGAGAAATGTCAGGAGAAATGTCTCATGCACTCCTATACCACAGAATTTCCCTGAATTTCATTTCTGTAATGTGAGGGGCATTAAATTCTGTTATATGTCACATACAGCCCTCTATAACAGGATTTTACAATAAAGAGGCTTTTTGGTTTATTTTGAAATTTAGTACAATGATACAAGAGTGAATCAGTAATGAAATGTTAAGGAAGTAGTTTCTATAGGAATAACTTCTATATGGAATATAGTATTAGGTGCCCTTACTTGGGATGCAGTAATCTATGTGTAATAGCAAAATGTTTATTGTTTTATATTTATAGCTTCAGTTTTTTTATTTATATTGGTAGTATGCCAAAACCATAGAAACAGGCTCATTTTGTGCCTTTAACTTATACAATATACCTTAGCAACTTGACTGGTTTGAGTCAGTTTAATAAGCTTGAAAATGTAAATGTATATTGACCTTTCTTGGTGTAGTATGAAAATTCCCTTTATTAAATGGAAGAAGAGCATGGATGATAAAGTGTGTTGTCTTTCTTTGACATTGTTACATCTGTGAAGAAGAATCATATCTTGGCACTTCAGTTATCATTTATTGAAAATGTTCATAAGAATTAACATTTATCAGTTCTCTAAGAAGCCAGGAGTAAAATTTATCCAGCCTTGTTACCTTGTTTAACTTTAGATTTTGAATTTCTCCATAACAATTTTGTCTGTGAGCAAAATTAACCACAATTTCCAGGTTATATGTCTCTTGACAAGATATGATAACTCTCCTGACCTTCTATAAATATTGAGGACATGTATCCATTCAGTAAACCTGCTTTTTTACAATCATCTTTCATCCATCCTTTTACTAAGTGCCAGTATCTCTTATTTTTTTTTCATTTACTCTTGTGTGTCTAGAAAATGGTATATCTCCTGTCTTCACTGAAATACCTATATATTTCCTTAGCTGGACTGTTACTTTTCTTGGTGTTATTTATGTTTCTTTCTTTCTTAATTGGTATTGTATTATCCTTTGACTACTTCAGTTCTATGTTTCCTTATATTTACTAAAATTGATGCATTTTCTCCTTGCCTTTAGTACCATATTTTTTTCATTTATTTCCTTTTTCTTTGCTTTGCAAATTTGTTTTAGACAAATAATTTGGTAGTTGTACAGCTACTCTGCTTTCATTAGATATTACCTCATTTTATCAGAGTCTCTGTCACTGACATTCAGAACTCTCACTTTTGTTTAATATGAGTCAGTAGTTTAACTGGTTGCAAACCAAATAGTTTATTGATAATATATCCCAAAATGGTTCCCAATTACTGATTTGGAATCCATTATTATGTTTTACCTTTCTTGTTCACTTGACTTCCATCCACTTTTACCATATGATCTCTTTTAAGCCTTCTCTGTCTCTTCTTTCTTCTCCTCCTTATCTCGTTTTTCTTCCCAGCTACTTCTCCAATCTCTAGCTTTCTCTCACTAGTCTAGAAAGCTTGCCCTTAAAATTCATCACATCTTTGTAATTTCTATTAGGATTCTTGTCCAGCTTATATACTGTCTTATCTTTTCATCTGTTGTAATATGTTTCTTGATGAGGAAGTCGGGAGTGTCTGAGAAGTATGTAAGAGTGGTACAGGATATATACGAGGGTAGTGTGACAACAGTGAGGTCTGCAGTGGGAGTGATGAATGCGTTTAAGATGGAGGTGGGATTACATCAAGGATTAGCTCTGAGACCTTTCTTATTTGCAATGGTGATGGACAGGTTGACAGAGTCCCCATAGACTATGATGTTTGCAGATGACATTATGATATGTAGTGAGAGTAGAAGTGGATGAGTTTAAATACTTGGGATCAACATTTCAGAGTAATGGTGAGTGTGGATGAGAGGTGAAGAAGACAGTACAGGCAGGATGGAATGGGTGGAGAAGAGTGTCAGGAGTGATTTGTGACAGATGAGTACCAGTAAGAGTGAAAGGGAAGGTCTAAAAGAGGGTAGTGAGACCAGCTATGTTATATGGGTTAGAGACAGTGGCACTGACAAAAAGGCAGGAGTTCAGAGCTGGACGTGGCAGAGTTAAAGATGTTAAGATTTGCACTGGGTGTGATGAGGGTAGACAGGATTAGGAATAAGTATATTAGAGGGTCAGCCCAGGTTGCAAGGTTTAGAGACAAAGTCAGAGAGGCAAGATTATGTTGATTTGGACATGTGCTGAGGAGGGATGCAGAGTATATTGGGAAAAAGATGCTAAGGATGAAGCTGCCAGGTAACAGGAAAAGAGAAAGGTCTAAGATAAGATTTATGGATGTGGTGAGAGAGGACATGCAGGTGGTTGGTGTGACAGAGTAAGATGCAGAGGACAGGAAGAAATGGAAACAGATGATCCGCTGTGGTGACCCCTAAAGGGAACAGCTGAAAGAAGAAGAAGAAAAAGAAGTAATATGTTTCTTTTGAATACATATGATATTATGTAATCACTAAGATACTTCATTACAGTAATTCATAGGTAGATATGGCTGCTAGTTGTAATGCAACAATCGTTTATGTGCTTCCTTTTGCTTTATGTTTCAGGTCATGGCTGAATTAATCCTTTGATTCAGTTTGCATACCTTATTAGCAAGCACACAACAAACAAGAAACAACTAAATCCTCTTTACTTGTTGATCTGAGAACACCAAATATAAAAGTACTCTTTCTTGAGGAAGTTCTACTATTTAGCTGTCTGATGCCTTTCTCTTGCAGGCCATCAGAAATGCTTTTGCAGTTAAGTGTGGTTACAGTTAAGGTATTGCACATAATTATTAAACTCTGCTGTTAGCAATAGCTTTCTTTTTTGGTCATCCTAAGGATACATTCCATTGTTTCTTTTGCTTCATCACGAGGAGAGTTGCTATATATAATCTTAGTGCAGCTTATGTTGGCATATCTTGACTTTAGTATAAATTGCTCCTTCTATAAGGTGCTGATCTTTTTATTTTAGGTCTGTTTGACTCCTCACAGCTGACTATTGGCTGCCAACAGCTCCTCTCCTCATTCACCAGGTACTGAACATACCTTAGCCTCTCTCAGGTTCTACTAGACCCACACCTGGGACCAGAGGGGAGACCAAGGACTCTGATGTAGTATCATCTTGCTGTCAAAAAGTATTTTTTGTTATACCCACTGAACGCACTTGTTGAATGTCTTGGGGCAGACATGCAATGAGGATATGCTGGTGCACTGACCCGTATACACAGTGACTCAGCCAGTGGACACTACTTAGTCTGACATAATGACAACTCTCCCCTTTGCTTCCCCAGCTTCCACCAGAAATCATCTGAGAGGGTCATTCAATTATACCTCTCTAGGATAGGTGCATCTACCCTTCACTTACTTGTACCACAGACACCTGAGCCTTTAATCAAAGTCAGAACACCTGAACCATAATCAGAGCTTTATCCATCTGCTCCATGAAAACTGACTAATAGCTTCCTGATCTGTTACTTCTCTCCTTTCTTTTTTTGCAAAAGACAAATGAAGAAGAAAGGTGGCAAAGAAATAATACCACACTTTTTCTTTTATAGTCCCTGTCCCTTCTATGAAGTATATATCATGACATGCTTACTTCCTTGTTATTGTTTTCAATATAAGAAATTTCTATAACTGCTACAATATCAAGTTGTTGCATTTCATCACATCCATATGATCAGATAGTTTATTGCCTAGACTGTGAATGGTGGTGCCTATTAACTTCCATTTTTAATTTACATAGGTTCTGATCTTAAAATCTCATTCTACACTTCAGTTTAGCAGAAGTGCTCGGTGGTGGTGCTGTGGTAGCGTTGTCACCTCACAGTAAGACGCCCTGTTCGATTCTCAGCTAAAACGTCTTCTGTGTGGAGACATGCGTGAATGGGTGTACCTTCGTTGAAGGTTGTGCATCAGAGCTGGCAACTCAGCACATAAAAATCTACTGCCAATCATTAGCGGACCGGAGTTCCACTGTGGTGACCCCTAACCGGGAAAAGCCGAAAGATACAACAAATGGTTTGCACCAAAAGGACCATGGAAAACTCCTTTTAATGAATAAAAGCAAATAAAAGACCAGTATACAGCCCAAATACACAGTGTTTCATGTTGAGCGCTTTCATCAATGAATTGACTTCATCAGAACAAACTGAATCTCACCCCTAAAACATTTAAATACTCTTTCTTAACAAGCAGTCAATCAGTATTCCTAAGGAATACTCATCTCACATCCACTTTTTAAAGAAACATGAACCCATTCAACCATAATGAACAAACACTTGATAAAATGAGTACACTAATTTAAAATTGTTTCTTACATAATATTAAACTCAAAAAGACTTTGTCTGTATCAAATAGACACTTTAGTTACTATTTCACCCCCTTTATACACCTAAGTAAAATATTAAAACATTTTCCATGGTTCTTTTGGTGCATTCTTTCTGTGGTTTTGGTCAACTGAGCACCAGCACACTTTCATTTGGTTTTAGAAGTAAATGGTTTCAAGAAAAAAATGTGTGAACACACAAAGAAATTCATCAGGCTGTTAAATATTTGTAAGATAATATTGTCAAGAAACACATATAACTTAGAAAACAATCATATGAGAGCACTGGCTTTAGATAGTGGTCACTGTTGACTTAACACCTCGACTCCATGTGCAAACATGGGAGAAAAGGAGGATTATGGATAGATGAATTTCATCATGGGAATGAACTTCAAAACTGCTGGATTTAAATCAACACAATTTATTACCTGAAATAATATGTTATTGCTATTAAACTTAATAACCTTATAGTAATTATTCACTGTTACATGCCTTGTTAGTGAATTATTAAAACAATCTTCAGGTTTTCATAGATGCGATACTGCTTTCATGTATATACAGCAAACAAGTGCAACATACTATTCAGGGCAGTGAATATGGTAATTCATACACAACGTGGCTGTAGGATAGAAATGTCATGAGGTTTTTGTAAAATGTAAGGCCCTTTCATTACAGATCAAAAAGCTTTTAACACGGAAAGCTCAAGAAATATTCATAGCCTTGTATATGTTTTAATATCTTCATGGTAGTTTTTCATGGTATATGAGAAATTGTAAACATGAGAACACTGCTCTTTACAGATGCTGTAAATTAAAAAAACAGATAATCTAGGCAATTGGGTATGATTTTTATGAGCATTAATCAAACAAGTAATTTTTAATGGTGGAATGAATAATATATTTATGTTAATTTTTTTCTTTCTAAAATAGAACTGAAATTAATTTCTAATATATCTGTGGGGTTACTAGGTAATGTTTTGTCTAAAAATCTTTGATGTTGAACCATGAAAAATTAAAATTAAAAAAACATAATAAATGTATTAACAATCTTTATCAAATATAATGAATGAATGTTCTATGCTGATATTAGAATGAAAATGTGGTTAATTTACTCCAATACTGAGCTAATCTAATGAATATTTAAATTTTATTCCAACTGTAGCAATGTGTAGTCAGCAAACACTGCAAATCCTAACTCATGATAAATACATGTAATCTTTATGAGACAGGTACCTTCCCTAATATGGTTTAATGATTTTCTAAGTATTAATTACATCCCATAGAAGATAACAGGCTCCCTTTTCTTGTTCCATGTACTAGTGAAAATGGAGATGTCTTAACAGTCGCTGCAAACGAACTGTAATATGAGAATGGCAGAGACTGCAGAAATTAAATGATAAAACTGAAGTCTTGCTGAAAACAGAAAGTCATGAGAGTCTCAGGTTAGTGCTGACAGAAATGCAAGAGAATGGATTACTTGGAGACCAAATCCATACAAGAATATCATTATTTTTTTCTGACGGAAAATAACCAGATAACTACAGACACACACACACACACACACACACACACACACACACACACACACACACACACACACACACACACACACACACACACACACACACTCATTATACTGCTTATGTATACGTAATCATTAATTGTTAATCGATGTTCTAAATCTATTTGCAGTTACCTAAAATTGCTTTATTCTTATTCACTGTATTTTTTGTATTTCACTAGTTTTCCCACAGCTGCTTCTGCAAAGTTATTTCATGAATATGCAATGAAGTGTGTGGAGAGTGCTTCCTGTCATTGTCTCTGAGCAATTCTCCCTTTCATTTCAAATTGGTTACCTTGTTTTTAAGTTTCCCCTTCTGTAGGATGCATCCCTGTTTGGCTTATTTCCTTTGAGGTACTTTTGTTTCTAACAACAACAAAAAGGCAAACCAACTACAGAAAGGAAGAAAAACTGCCACGGCTAACTGTCAAAAAGTCCACAAATTTAATAGTACACAAAACTGTTTGAATTGCTTTTCGTTTGCCTAACCGGCAAACTTCATCAGAAACAAGTTCAAAAAGTCAAAACTTCATTATATAAAAGCAGCTGGTTCAAACTAACCAATTAAAAAACATTTTCTTTGATTACTTAAAGGCACCATGATATTAAAAAGCAACTACATATAAAAAGTGATACAAACAAGTCACTAAACTAAAATTGTAACACTAAAGTTTTACCATTCTAAACATACAAACTAGAGAAATCATACCTTTATAAATTTATGAATAAATGTTGGCATGTAAACATCTACTACTTCACAACCAATAATATATAATCTATGATTCACCTCTTTAAGCTTTTCAATTTTAATATACTACTAATAGAACAGGTGTCATTTAAACCAGGAGGATTGTAGGCATTCAGCCTAACTTGCCAAGTTAGATCAAGTTCTTCTAGTTTTAGGGGTCTAGGACCACACCTAATGTCATACTTAACTTGGTCAATGATCATAAACTTAAAAGCATGTTCTTTGTTAATAGAAATGTGCTTGGCAAGGGCATTCTCCAACTTGTGCTTATTAATAGCATATTGGTGCTCGTATATTCTGTAGCGGAGCCTCCGCTCCGTTTTGCCAATATAAAAAACAGAACAGAATTTGCACCTTGCCAAATACACAACAAAACTAGAATTACAACTAAATTTGTCTTTAAGTTTGCACTGTGCACCATTAATAGTGAAGTTGTTAGTTACCTCTACAA
Source organism: Protopterus annectens (assembly GCF_019279795.1). Taxonomy (NCBI): domain Eukaryota; kingdom Metazoa; phylum Chordata; order Ceratodontiformes; family Protopteridae; genus Protopterus; species Protopterus annectens. The sequence goes on along the minus strand of NC_056727.1, from coordinate 1,091,921,538 downwards.
ACTTACAGTAATTACAACTTTCACATTTATTCATGCCAATAGAACAAGCTATTGTAAAGCGTTGTTGTTCTAAAAGGGTCTTTAAGTTCTTACCTTTTCTAAAAATCACTCTGGGTAAATCACCTACTTTTATTATGTATATTTGGGTTTATTTTAAATAATTCCCAATTTTTCTGTAGTATTCCTATACAAGAATAACTATGTATAGTGTAAGTGGTGATAAAGCTTAACCTAACATCTTTTGCCTCCATACCGTTTGTGATAGGGCTTATGACGGTGTTCTCTATGTTAATGAGACTACCAGATATAGTTGGTGAAGTTATAACACTTAAAAGTGGTGTATACATTTGGTCTAATCTCTTAGTCCGAACTTCATTGATGAGGCCATCTAAAAGTGGTTTGGAGTAGCCACGGTAGATGAACATACTTTTCAAAAGATGACACTCTTCAAAAATGTCTTCATCTTGACTCAATATTCTTGAAGCTCTCACTAATTGGCCTTTGATGACTGACCTTTTTTGGTGAAACGGGTGGCTACTGGAAAAATGTAGGAATGTGTTAGAGTACGTACTTTTGCTGAATATCTTTACTACAAAACAACCTAGATCATGTTTTTTGGCTCGCCAGATGTCTAAATACTCTATAGCCTCCGTGTTGAATGTGAAAGTAAATTGCATGAATTGAGTTGTACTGTTGAAATAATCCAACACATTCCTACTAACCTGTTCTTCACCTTTGATGAGAATAAAAATATCATCAAGGTAACGTGTGTAAAATACAAGGGAATCACGAATAGTGTCATTCTTAAATACAAATTCTGATTCCCAATAGGCCATGACAAAGTTCGCAATACTGGCTCCACAAGGCAACCCCATAGCCACCCCCACTTTTTGCAGATAGAATTTGTCCTGAAACATAAAAAAATTGTTAGATAATACTAAATCGATAAGTTCAGTGACCAAAGAAATTTCTGCAACTGTGGCCTTATTTTTCTTCAACATTAAGTCAACCCATTCGATAGCTATATTGTGAGGAATACAAGTATATAAGTCTTTCACATCGATAGTAAGAAAACTGAAATCTTCATTAAATTCCAGAGCTTAAATTTTCTTCAGAAATGTCCATGAATACTTACAAATTTGGTCCTCAAAAACTAGATATTTCTGCAGTATAACATCTACCACTTTAGCACAACAGTAGGTAGGTGAGCCTCGGCTGTCTACCAATGGTCTCAATGGAGGATTTACCATACTCTTCTGTATCTTCCTCTTGTGTATTTCCCTGGAACGCTAATTCCACCTAATACGCGGCTTCTCAGCGCTTCTGTGGATCACTAGTGATATCTGCATTGCTTACTGTACTTATTTCCTTGTTTCACTTTAAAGAAAGTTACTGTTTGTCATTTTTGCATTTAAGTTACCTGTAACACATTGCACTTAAGTTACCTGGCACTTGCTCACTAAAGCAATTATATAAGTCAGCACTAAAAATTAAAAGCACTACACCCTCACTCCCCACTGGCCCTTGTTTTCAATTATTAAGGAATTCCCAATATTATTCTAGCATATCCAAAGGTCAGTTGTCAATCTCCTCTCCGGTCCAGCTGGTGAATCTGGGAATCTTGAGGCAATGTTACAACTGCCTCATGTACACAGACAACCCTCTCCTCCTCCCAACAAATTCCAACACATGTGAGAGATGCAACCATATAGCCAAACTGGAGGCTAAGCTCTCTCAACCCAGTACTGGCATAACTAGTCAGGAGGAGAAGGAAACCACACTCACTACAATTCCAGTCTCACATAGACCTACCACGACAGCAAACCAAACACATAATCACACAAAAATATACTTGGAGGCTCTAAATAAAGATCTGCCTAAGCAGCAGAGACCTCCAAAGCAGAAACCCAAGCAACCGCTACCCCAAAACAAAACACGTGCAACACATATCTCACAAAGCCAGTGTGCCGAACAGTCACAGCCCTTAAGACTAAACAACACACCTGATACACTTGAAATAGGTGACTCTACTGTCAGGCACAATGACGTCCCGCTCACCAGGCTGAACAAGGAGAGGGTCACGGTGAGCAGCCTGTCGGGTGCTAGGATCCGCCACATAACACAAGCACTCAGGTCATTCCAGGGCAAGTACAAATATGACTCAGTCATTGTCTATGCTGGTGTGAATGACCTGAGACGTACCTCCCTGGACTACATGAAAAGAGACATAAAGGAGCTCTCTGAGCATGTAGCCCAGGCTGGTATGACCCTGACCTTGAGTAGCATCTTACCCTCACCAAGAATGATGCCACAATATGAAGACAAGATGATCAATTTCAACAATTGGCTTAAGTACTGGTGTCATTCAAAGGGGATCCAATGCCTGTCAGCTTGGGATGATATGCTCGACAAGCCATGATGCTTCACTAGGGACGGCTTGCACCTGTCACCCCTGGGCTTTTGGATATTGGCAAAGGCTTTTGCTACCCCCATAGTGCCTTTTTTAGGCAAGGCTCAAAAGACAAACCTACCTCCATAGGTATCACAAGGGATAAGAAACTAAGAGTAATGCTACTCAACGCCAGAAATCTAAACCTCAAGATGCACACACTCGAAACTCTTCTTAGCATGGAGAACATCGATATCTGTGCAGTAACAGAAACCTGGTTCAGGGCTCCCAAGAGCACCCCAGCACTACCAGGTTATACCTCATACCATGCTTTTTGGCCCCAAAACTTGGACCGAACCACAAAAGGAGGGGGAGTACTGATATTCATCAAAGATACCCACACCTCCAGGTTGGTGGCAAAGCACGAAGCATCAGAGACTATCCATGTGCAACTAACAGTGGGTAAAACTGCCTTCCAGTTTACAGCCTGCTACAGACCACCCTCCCAAACCCAGGAACCCCACTTGGCCTTGCTGAGAACACTGGAAAATATGAAGGTCTCTCCAAACACCATTATATTGGGCGACTTCAACTACCCAAACATAGACTGGCAGCATTACTCTAGCTCCAACACCCTAGCCCAAAGGTTCCTAGAATTTATAAACTCAAATGCTATGGAACAACTTGTTACCACTCCCACAAGAGGAGAAAACATACTGGACCTGATCATCACCAACATGGGGACTCTATTCTCCAGACCAGAAGTGTATCCCTCACTGGTAAGATCAGACCATAAACTAATCTCACTGGATATTCACATCCCGACCCCACCCCCTGCCCAGAAAACCACAGTGAAAAACTTCTCTAAAGCAAATTTCACACTCCTCAAAAATGAGGTGGAATCCTTCAAAGCCCCCGGGCCTGTGGAAAATATGGCCCAGACTGCAGAATCCTTTATAAACTCATTCTATGAACACCTTCAGGAATGCATGGATCATGCGATCCCAAATAAAACCAAGACCCAATCCTCCAAAGGCAGACGTCCTGTCTGGTGGACCCCAGCCATAAACAAACTATACAATAGAAGGAGGAAGTTACTAAATGATAGAGCAAAATCCCAAAAAGGGAAGGCATCACTGATCAGTATTAGCAACTACGGGCACTCATAAAATTGTCTAAGGCCAGCTTCGAGAGAAAAATTGCACAGGACACTAAGGATAATCACAAGGCTTTCTTTAGTTATGTTAGGAACCTGGGTGGTATTTCCCAGATATGCTCAGAATTAGTCCAAAATGACAAAAAATACACTGAACCCACAGACATTGCCAACATCCTAGCTGACAGGTTCAGCAAACTCCCCCTCCCCACCAAAGGGCAAATATCTATCCAAGCAGAGTGCTGCCCCTGACATCTCAGATGCTCAGGTAAGAGCCGCCCTCTCCAAAGCAAAAAACACAGCATCAATGGGACCAGATGGTGTCCCGGGCTGCGTCCTACATGAAGAGCTAAACCCAAACATAAAACTACTGTTCGATCTCAGCCTTACTACAGGATATGTGCCCAAAGAGTGGCGTACAGCAACAGTGGTCCCTCTCCATAAAGGTGGTGCCTCAACGGATCCTGGAAACTATCGCCCCATAAGCCTGACTAGCTTGGTCTGCAAAGCTATGGAAAGGATCATCATGGACCTCATAAATAAAGATATTGGGGACCTACAGACACTGTATCCTACCCAGTTCGGCTTTGTTAAGGGCAGATCCTGCCTCTTAAACCTGGTTGATTTTTTTGAAACAGTCACCAAGGCTATTGACGAGGGGAAGGTGGTCCACACAGCCTACCTGGACCTTGCAAAAGCCTTCGATACAATACCCCACTCGGGCATTATAGATAAGCTCACCAGCTTAAATATAAACCCCTATGTCACTAGATGGACTGCAACCTGGCTCAAGGACAGAACCCACATGGTTAGAATTGCTGTAGCCATGTCAGACTCCAAACCAGTTACAAGTGGTGTCCCACAAGGCTCAGTCCTGGGACCTCTCTTGTTCGGTATATATTTCTCAGAGGTACAGGCCAACACGGAAGGACTGTGGCTGACCAAGTTCGCAGATGACTGCAAACTGGGCGCCATAATCGACTCTCCAGCCGACACAAGCATCCTCCAAAAGGGCCTCATAGAAACAGACAACTGGTGCCAGAGCCATGGCCTCAAGCTAAATGCCAAAAAGAGTATAGTCATCCCCTGTGAGAAAAAACAAAGTGCCCACAAATTACCACATAGGTGGTAATCCATTAAGTACAGAAGAAGTAATTAGGGACCTGGGGACCCAAGTTGATAGCAATCTCTCATTTGACAACCACATGGCCAAAGTGGTTAGAAAAACATTTTATATAGCCCACCTAATCATGAAGGGATTCACATCTAGATCAGGGGAAGTCATCGTGCCTCTTTACTCATCCCTCATCAGGTCCATAATTGAGTACAATGCCCCTTTTGGGATGTACCTTACCACACACCTGCAGCAACTGGAAAGACCCCAAAAGTACCTCACCAAGAGGATCAAAGGGCTCAAACAGATGCCATATGCTGCCCGGTTAATGAAACTCCAGCTCTACTCAGTGGCATACCACCTGTTCAGAGGCGATCTGTGCCTGACGTATAAAGCCATGTCCAACCCGGAATTAATGGACATGCTGCACCTCAGAAAATCCAAATCCCATCGAGCTACGTGCTCAAGAGACTTGAACCTCAGCAGTGAAATAAATAGGACATGCTGGAGGGACAGATTCATAACCCAGAGGCTCCCAATCCCAGTCCAGGTTAGGCAGAGTCCCTCATTGACTCTCTTCAAGAGGAATCTTGATGAGTGGATGGGAGATCATAGGTTTGCCCCGGGTATCACTTCTGTGTCACTGTTGGACAGAGGCACAGTATACTAACCTCGAAAAAGGGCATAGCAAAATTAATTTAAAATGGGTGGTGAAAGCCAAACACATTCTGGATAGGCTTATAAATGCCCTAGGGTAGATAGCCTAGTATGAACCTATGAACCTATGAACCAAATATGAAAGGATATCTGGGATATGTTGTTGACATATAATTGTAAATCCTTTGTTCTACTCTGCCTTCAATGTACATATCTTCTATACAGTTTTTAATTAGACTGTAAGCTTTATTAACTTCTGAACGTGAACTCACCTTGTACGCACTAGTGTTCAGCAATACATCCATACATTGCTGATAGTCAATGTTGTCAAAAACCACCAAGCCCCCACCCTTATCTGGTTTACAAAAATGTAGGTCTTGTGACTTAATGTACTGCAAGTATTCTCATTTTTCCCTTCTCATATTTCTTTCTTTATTTCTTTCTCTCTCTCTTTCTTTCTTTTCATTTCTAGACTCCATGTTATGTATGTATGTGTATGTGTGTATGACTGTATTACTTGATTTTTTTCTATGTCCATATACTACCCCATCTAATTTTTTTAACATCCTAGTTAGTTGAAGGGAATGCTTAATAATATGATCTGCCGGCCCTTTTTAATCTCTTGTTATTATCATCTCCTTTAAATGTGAGAGTAACAGTTTATATGTCTTTACCTTTTATATAGTAGATCAGCTTCTTTGAATTGTGTAAGTACCAAACTAGACTTGGTGACCTAACAGTACAACGCCATTCCTCATATCAGTCTAAAGAAACAGTTCTATTAGACCCAAATAAGCACTTTTAACATAAAGTTACCCTAAATTGAATTAGCGTATGCACAGCAATCAGATTATGTTGAACCCTTTACTTTCCTAAAGTTCCTTACCATTTTAGCTCTGTGTATTTTATTTAAGTTGTTGTTTGTCACTTTCGAATTTCTGACTTTCTGTCCTTGGCTATTTTGCCTGCAGTTCGTGCTTGCACTTCTTGTATTTGTCTATGCTGCGGATATCGCTAACTCTGGATAAGATTGCTTTGTATGGCTAATCTTTGGATTAATGTGTTTCTGTCCGAGCTAACTGAAAGTCGCTTGTTAACTAATTTAACTGTATGACCCACTACTTCCACTCCTAACAAGAGATAAGCAAGGCGCCAATCTCTAAACATTAAACAATAGGTTGATTCTTGCCTTTTTACCATGACGATTACTACTATCACACCAAGTAGCTGTTACGTGCTTTTATTTGTTTGGGACTAAGCATAGCCTCTTGTAATTATCTTATATTACCTGCTACTGAGGACTGTTATTTTTAATGATTATTTTAATGACTCCAGGTCTAATCTCCAATGCTAAAAACAGCTGAAGTAATGTGTATATAGACTGTTTTACCTTGACATCTGAAATTTTAGCATTCTATTTAACTATATACCTAGGCCAGTATGTTTATCTTTGTATTGCTTGTTACAGTGCTATTACTAGATTGAATGTTTTCTAGACTAGCCTTATCTGAAACTCTACATTGTTATTGTTGTATTACATTTGTCTAGTTGAACCATTTTAAATACCTAACCAATCTGTTTATCAAAGTTAATCGTTTTGCCTAACACATCATTAATACCCTGTTATCTTACCTCCCTACCATCCTAGCTTTCTTTCCTTTAACCTGCAATAAGGGACCTACCTGGCTGCAAAGGATATCCTCATTTACCTCAAGCCTTCACAACTTAAACCAACCTTTTCTGCTGCCCCAGTACATTCACCAGTTTGAACAGTTTCTGGCAAAGTATGTTTTATTATTCCCCACGTAGAAAGCAATTCTGTGCTTAGCTTTTTAACCCTATTAATCTATTTTGTCTCCGAGTCAGGAGAGATAGCAGCCAGACTCCTTCCCAGCACCTTTTAATTTAAGTTTCTGTCTTCCCTCCATCTAGCTTACCCTTCACTACTTGTATACTACTATGCCTAGTCACCCTTGTAAAACTTACACCGGCCACTAGGTGGCAGTCTGACCTAGACTTCACCCCTTACTCTCTTTTCAGTTTGTAGTAGTTTTGGTTCGTTACATTCCCTCGGATTTTCTCTTCTCTTGACCTATTGCCTAACTATTCCCCTATTTTTCTCTCTTTCTGCTCCTAGTCTGCACTCTACTCATTCCCTTCCCTCTGCCGACTTGTTATCTCTTACTCTGTCCTCCTCTTGTCACTTTCTTTTCTATCTTACCTATACCACTGAAAGCTCCTTACCTGCTCCACCTGCTCTCTCTTGGCTTTAGTGCTTACTGATTGTCTCCATCCCCTCTTGCTCTACTCGCTCCATTCGCCCTGCGGGCTCACTCCGCTCCCCTACCCTACCCCCAAATTCCACCCAACCCCACTACCTCTAGATTTATACCCATATAGCCACACCTACTTCCTCTACACCAACCAAACTCCACCCCTTCCTCTTCCTATCCCCTCCTCTTGTCTTACCACACCCACATCACCTTTCCCCACCTCCTTACTCAACACCTAAATTTCTTATTAAAACCCCAACATGTCTGTAAAATATCCATCCTTTGCAATCCAACTACTACTCCTTCTAAACCTTACCCTCATCTACCATCTCACCCAGCCTTACCTCCTCAACCACACCCTACTCCTACATACAACCTACCCTCTCCACACATCACATACCTACTATACCAACTCCATCTCTCCTGAACTTTATCCCACTAACCACATCCTATGGTTTCATTACAAACCAATCCATTCTCATAACACCTTTACACACACTTTCCACCCCATATCCTCCGCTAATCCCTTAACCATCACCTCTCAATCAAAACATCTCAAATACCTCTACTACGTAACTCAACTCCTAACTTCCATACTATTATCCGGTGATATATACCCCAACCCAGGCCCAAACCTCCCCTCCTCTAATTCTAAATCCATCTTAGTTGCATCCCTTAATGCACAAAGCATAGCTAACAAAATTCCAAATCTACATGCCTGGCTATCTCACAACACATCAGACATCCTAGCCATTTCTGAAACCTGGCTAAAACCACATATAAAAGATTCAGAGATAGTACCACCTAACTACTCAATCATCAGATCAGACAGAACCCATAAAAAGGGTGGTGGAGTAGCTCTACTCTACTCATCCTCTCTATGTATATCACCCTATGATAAAGCCATCCCCCAGTTCCTTAATGCAGAATTAATACTGGCTCATCTCCAGCTAAACAAACACAAACATATATACATTGTCTCTCTTTACATTCCCCCAGGAGACAATATTCTAATACTTGAAGAAATCCTCTCCTGGCTCTCAGGTAACATTAAAAATGAAACTATAATCATGGGAGATACCAATATTAACTGGCCCTCCATTCAGTCCCCCTCTCACTCCCTTAACATCAACCTATACAACTACTCTCAACTCATCAACTCCATTACTAGACCAAGCAAAGACTTCACCACTGGCAACATCCTAGACTGGATTCTAGTCTCCCACCCACACTACTACCCAGATAGCAGAACCATACCTGACTCCCTCAGTGACCACCTACCTATATTCACTAGACATCTTCCTTCTCCCTTACAAGTCACTCATAATTACATTACTACCCGATGCCATAAAAACTTTAACCCAGAAGCTTTCTGCAATACCCTAAAATCACTTAACTGGTACCCCTTAAAAACTCTACACCTTGAAGATGCAATCACTCACTTTAATACCACATTCCTAAACCTTCTAGATACTCATGCTCCTTTAAAAAGAATAAAAAGAATAAAAAGACAATCCACCCCCTGGTTAACTATAAACACCCTAACCACCATGCGACTTAAAGACAAAGCTTGGACACAATATCAGAAGAACAAATCTACATCTTCCCTCAATGAATACAAAACTCTTCGTAACTCAGTTAAAAAACTTATCTCTGCAGACCATCGTAACTACTTCACCCGACTGCAAAGTAACCACAAAACTAACCCTCAAAAATTCTGGAGGGGTATTACTACCCTCTTAAAACCCGGGCCCACAGAAAACCCTATCCCTTGCCAAAATGTAGACAACACAGATCTTGCTACCCAATTCAATTCCTTCTTCATAGACTCTATCTTCAAACTTACCTCCTCTTTCTCAAATAACAATCCTTTCCCTACCTCCACTTCTCCTCAGACTTCTCCCACCTCTCCTCCTGCTTCTCCCCCTCCAACTTCTCCCACTTCCCATCAGACTTCTTCCCCTCCAACTTCTCCCACCCCTCATCATGCTTCTCCCCCTCCAACTTCTGCCACTCACTCCACACCACCACCATTCTTCATTAAACCTGTTTCTACATCCATCATAAAAAAACTCCTGAAAAAAACTAAAACCATGCACCAATGCCCCAGATGACATTACCTCATACTTCCTTAGCATTGCTGCAGAAGCCATTGCCCTCCCTATCAGCATACTAATTAACCGCTCCATCCAAGAAAGTATTGTTCCTCAAATCTGGAAAAAAGCCTACATCATTCCCCTACATAAAGGTGGTACCAATACTAAAATTACCAATCTCCGTCCCATCGCCATCCTCTCTCCCCTTTCAATAGTCCTAGAGAAATGTATCCATCTATAACTCCTGCCCCATCTCCTGGACAACAATCTATTAACTCCCACACAGCATGGTTTCAGACCCCATCATAGTACTATGACTGCCCTCCTATCCTTCTTTGAAACTGTGAATAAAGCAAGAGATTCTGGCCTCACTGTATCTACCATCCTACTCGATCTCTCTAAAGCTTTCAACACTATCTCTCATAATCTACTTCTTACTAAGCTATCTAACCTAAACCTTTCCCCCTCTTCCCTCCATTGGTTTACTAGCTATCTCTCCAATAGGCAACAAGCCGTCAAGTGGAAAAAAGCCACCTCCTCCTTCCTCAACACCCCTACAGGTGTTCCACAAGGTTCTATTTTAGGCCCCCTCCTCTTCAATATCTTCATCAATGACTTTTACCACTCTATCCCCCTTGCAAACATTATTCAATATGCAGACGACTCAACAATCATCTGTGCTGCCTCATCCATCCCAACTCTTCTAAAACTTACCCAAGATGCCTTCACCACCACAGAACAATGGATGAAAGACAACCATCTTGCACTCAATGCTGCTAAAACTAAACTTATGATATTTACCCCCTCCAAAACTCATAACTTTGATACATCTCTATTCTCCATCACCAGCCAAAACAACACATCTCTTGAGCTAGTATCTGAAACCAAACTACTAGGAGTCCAAATTGATGACAAGCTCAAATTCATCTCCCACCTTCTACTAAATATAAAAAAAACTCACCAAAAACTAGGCCTGCTCTACCGTCACAATTGGTTCCTCACCTCAACTACCAAAATTACTCTCTCTACCACATTTCTCCTTCCCTCCTTTCTCTATGGTGCCCCTCTTCTTATAAACCTACAATCTTCCCTGAAAACCAAGCTCTCATCTTGTTACAATAAAATAGCCAGATTCGCCACCAGTAACAAATCATCCACCCATCACTGTGAACCTCTCCATAAACTCAACTGGCTAGAGCTTCCCAACTACCTCTACTACACTCAGCTCACCTATGCACATAAACTCATTATCCAGCCATCCCTCTGTCCCTCTCTCTCAACTACCTTCAAAATGCATAAAACTCAAAGACTTCTAAGATCTAATAATCAAAACCTCCTAGAAGTTTAGAGACCCCTACACCCTCCAGGACAAAACCTCCTGTCCTTCTCATTAGCACGCCCATGGAACTCCCTTCCCCCCTTCATTCATACAATTGCAAGCCTGCCATCCTTTAAAAAATCTCTACACTCTCATTTAACATCCTCTTGGGAATGCTCCTGTTCACATCCCTCATAACCTACTCTCTACTCCCAATACTTTTCCTCTTTCCTTTTTCTTAAATCCCAGCTAGCAAATTCATGCTGGCTCCTAGCATACAACTTTATTTGTACCCTGAAATTTTTAGCAAAAAAAAAAAAAAAAAATTTTTTTATGCCTGTATCACTTGTTTTTGTTGATATTTTTTTCTAACTTATAATCAGAATTTCTACATTTTTTTTCTTCAATTTCTCATATAAACTATGTGTGTAACATAACCTTTGTATAATCTGTATGTGGAATATAATCTTTGTATAATCTGTATGTGGAGCTTTTCTCCCCAGGAGTCCATTGAAAACGGGTTCTTTAGGCCCAATGGACTATCCTGGTTAAACAACTGCAAATAAATAAATAAATAAAACACCTTCCACTCTGTCATTATCTTTGCAGAGTTGGTGCAAACTTTTAAGCAATATTCCAGATGTAGTCTTACCAAATGTATATACAGAGTAAGATGTTTCCTTTTCTCTGCTCATTATGCATCTTCCTATGCAACCTGAAATTTTCCTAGACTTTATTGTTGTGACTGAATGCTGACATTCACTGTCCACAGATATCTAAAAGTTCCTTCATAAGTTTATTATCAGTTTCTCATCTGCAGTGATATAACTTTCCCTTAAATATTTTTTAATCTTACACATTGTTTTGGATATTGCACTGACTTTCCACTGTCACACATTTGACCATCTCTCTAGCTAAAAGATTCCATCATAAAATATTTACTCCAGTATTATCCTGACAATTTGTATCATATGGTGTAATGTTACTTACATGGGATTCAGGGAGGACTATTATTAGAAATGAAATCTGAGATACATATATACATGCATACCTCTCAACTGTCCAGATTTTCACAGAATGTCTAGATATTTTGCCTAATATTTTTAGTCTGTCCCCATACAATTTGTGGTTTTGTGGCAAATCACTAAATATTAAAGTCACTAAATAATGACATACAATTGAGTTATTTTAGCAATTTATGAGGTTATAGGAGCAATTTTTAAAATCCGTCCATATTTTTGTACCTTTGTTTCCCCATTATTTTAGGCTTTGTTCAGATTTCTAGTGTTAAGATGTATGCGTACATGCTTCTTCCATGCCAGTGAGTTTTACCTTCTCTTACCATCCAAAACCAATGGGATAACTCCATCTCACAAAGATACCCTTTAATTTCCCAATTTCCAAATCAAACATCCAATTATGAGATATAGTTCCTAAAGGTCTAGCACACTGTCCTTTCACCAAAGATTTCTTCTGGTGCAGAGGGCATGGCATCCCCTCTCTGGGCCAGTAATCAAGCAGCCTGAATCCTCACCACTGACACAAGAGAGGGATGTTCATTTGGAACAAAAATGGGTACACCCAGTATTTCAGATCTCTGAATCAAGCACAATTTCCCTTAAGAGCACACAGGGAACATGCTCAGTTAGTGGTCTGGGTTTCCCCTTCTGTCCAGATCCACAGTAAGGCTCCCCACTGGCACAGCTGTAGGGTTGAGTCCTAGCCAAGTGTCCAACCAAGTCCTCCAGCACCCTCTCTGTGAAACCAGTGCTTCATGTCCCTGCACAAGAGATTGACACACACACTCTTTGAGGTTTGATTTACACACACACACACACACACACACACACACACACACACACACACACACACACACACACACACACACACACACACAAAACTGTGAAAAGCTGGCAAAGATGATTTACTAGCTGTGCCCCTTCTGTCCAGACTATAAGGTAGCTACTCTAAGGCTGTTACAAGGGTACCCAATTATACTGAGTGAAATTAATATTAAGACAAATGATAGTGTTTGGTCAATGAAGTAAGGCTTCCAGTAGTGGCCACAGTGTCACCAAATAGATATACGTATGCTCAAAGGTAAATATTCTCTAAAGGAACAACCACAATGAAAGGTTTAAATATATTTAATAATAAATAATAATAGAACAGGAAAATACTAAATATCTATTTACAATAAATACTAGAGTTTCATTCACAGGAAATATTAAAAATAACACAGGTGGACAGGTTCACACAGTTATGGAAAAACAAAATATACCTAATCTCACTATATTCCTGATTGATCTAAAGAATTATTATTCCCTGGTTGCTTACTAGAGCAACACAAGATGAAGTAGGTGAGAGATCCTTCTTTGTCAGGTTACAAAAACAGAGTGCTCTGAGACTTCAGTCTCACCTAGTATTAAAATATCATTTTTAGTGATGGATTACAGAATGACATCACATACATCTGGTCATCTGACTTCTGGTTCCCATGCTCCACCCTTGGCTAGAAGCAGTCAGGATTTAGCACATATGTGTCAATAATACACACACACACACACACACACACACACACACACACACACACACACACACACATGCACAGCCTTGCTAAGATCTGCTGCAGCTCCTGGAAGTCATAAAACAATTTCAAACCTCCACCCTTCCAGAGTAGCAATTAGTTCACCCCAATGACAATGCAGGAAGATTCTTAGTACAGACTTTTTGTCTCTGGCTGCATTGAGAACTGTAAGATACAATCTTTATAGGCTAAGCCAGAGTATATCACATCATCACAGAGGGTGCCAGCAGGGTGCCAGCTGTTAAAGTGCAAAAAGCTGTTGGAGTAGGTATGTTTCCTGTAAATGGAAGAATCTAACCCTCTTTTTTCTTTATTCTTGAAAACAAAAAAATTATGTTGGTTTTCTCAACATAATTCTACAGAATATAAAGAGGGGAAGGAGGATGGACTTTTTTTACCTTTGCTGGGAAGGGGAAAGTCCACCATTCAAGACAGGTTTTCCTGTTCAGTTTGATTTCCAAATTGGATTTTGGTTGTGCTTTCACACTGAACTTTAGTTGGGACTTTTACGGCATTAAAGATATCATTTACAAAAACTGGAGACTGTTTAGTGTAAACAAGATTATTTGACATTTTAGGTGACACCCCGAGGATAGTTTATAAGAGAGACAATTGTTTTAAGAACATGTTGGAGAGTACCCAGTCTGTTACCACTTATGGCAACTTGGGCCATTATGGGTGATGTAAGTAATGTATATATATTATTGAAGGTACTTTATTTTATATTTTTGGGCACAGGAAGGTGGAACAAATATGTAAATGTAACTGCCAGAGTTCTGGGGTGGTGTATGTAGCCCAATGTTTGAATTGTCCTTGTTTCTATATTGGTAAAACTATTCAGACGTTTAGAGCTTGTATTTACCAGCACTTATATGATATTAAAAAAAAAAACAGGATTCATCTAATACCTTATTTAAGCACCTTCATACTGAGAGGTCACATCAGTTTGTTTTTTTATGTTATAAATCATTTTTCTGCTAACCATATGAGTGGATTGGATGATGAATTCTTAGAATATAAAGAAATAGAATGGCAGTTGAGAACGAATGCTACTGTTTTGCCAAGGTTGAATGATATGACATCTATAGTCTATGTTTTAAAACTCAAGGCAGCTTGGTACTTATAGATAAACAATTTTTATAAATGCTATTTTTAAGTCATTTGTTAGTATTTGTTGTGTTGGCATTATTCTTGGGGTGTGGCACCATGGTTTGTGATATGGCATTTTGCATAGGTTCATGGGTTCATAAGTGTTTACTAGGCTAATGACCACAAGGGTCCTTTTAAGCCTAGTAATGCATCCCAAATCTCTAACAAGTTCTGATACCCTTGATAAGTACAAGCAGGGGCTTAGGAGATAAACAATTTTCAAGCTAGGGCCTGGGAGATGAACCATTTACAGGTTGCCTGTGTTCATTAGAGCCATAGGTGCCAAACCAGGGATGCATTTCCTGTTCCCCATCCAGTTCTCCAGGTTGCACTTGAATTGGGTTAGGGATGAACTCTGCTTCACATGGATGGGGAGATGGTTCCAGAGATGGGGTAATATCTGGCATACATACATACCTGTCTGTCCAGCAGGTCCTATTTATATCACAGGTAAAGTTTAAGTCTTTAGAATGTGTAATGCTGGTGCTGTTTGTTTTGTGGATATGCAGGAGGTCCATCAGAGTGGGGTCTGAGAATTCCCTGTATGTCAGGCATAGATCTTCCCTCAAAAGCCTTTAGGAGACAGAATACAGGGATAGAGCCTTGAGGTGGTCTGCACAGGACATTTTACTTAAGCCCTGTATTCTTTTAGTGAGGAATTTCTGTGGATGATATAATTGTTGGATATGCCTGGTTAGGTCGATAACAAAGGGGGTATTGTACTCAATGGAAGGTTTGATTAATGCTGAATACAGTAGAACAATCACTTCCTTGGACTTAGATGCTATACCTGTGTTTATAAGTTGTGCAACATAGAATGATTCCCTCACTACTGTAGACACTTGATGGTCAAAGGCTAGATTACTATCTATGTGTGTCCCTATGTCCCTGACTACTGGATCACATCTAATGGGTGTGTTGTCAATATGATAGTTACCCGATGTGGATGACTTCCTGAAGGATATTTTAGGATATTTTACAATGCATTTCTTGGCATTCAGTTTTAGTCCATGGCTCTGACACCAGTTGTTTGTCTGTGTCAACCCTTCCTGGAGAACATTTTTGTCAGTGTGGGATTCAATAACAGCTCTTAATTTGCAATCATCTGCAAATTTAGTCATCCAGAGACTGCTGACATTGGCCTTGACTTCAGAGAAGAAAATGCCAAAAATGAACGGTCCAAACACTGATCCCTGAGAGACTCCACTTGTGACTGTCTTCTTTGTAGAAGTAGACTCCCCAGTTCTAACTTCCTGGATCCTGTCTGTGAGCCAGTTGGCTATCTACCGGGTAACATATGGGTTTGTACCTAACCTTCTGAGTTTGTCAACAATGCCTGAGTGGGGTATTATGTCAAATACCTGGGCTAGGTCAAGGTAGCAGTAAAAAACATTTTGCTCTCATCCATTGCTTTGGTGACCTTCTCAAAGAAGTCCACCGGGCTGAGGTAGGCATGATCTAACCTTGACAAAACCAAACTGGGTTGGTTCCAGTGTCTGGAAGTTTACTATATCACTAATGATCATTTCCATGATAATTCTTTCGATGGCTTTACATATAAGACTAGTGAGACTTAGAGGGCTGCAGTTTCCATGGTCGGTAGATGGTCCAGCTTTGTGCAGAGGGATGACTGTTGCTGTTCTCCATTCATGAGGTATGAAGCCTTTTTGGAGGCTATAGTTAAATAGCAATTCCAGAGGCACTTAAAGGTCATGTTTCATGCTATTTAGAAGGTATCCTGGGATATTATCTGGGCCCATTGATGCAGTGTTGTTGGCCTTAGAGAGAGCATTAACGACCTGTTCCCTAGTGATAGCAGGGATTGTTATATTTGATGGTATTTCCTGAGGGAAGGTTGAGGGGGAGAGAGGGATAAAGTTGGAGTTTCATTTATTGGCTAGTGGATTTGCTATGTATTCTTGCTCAGTATATGTGGCTCCATTTACAATCAGCTCTGCACACAATTGTATATTGCCTTTAAGGTTGCAGACATAGTTAAAGAATGCCTTGTGGTTGTCCTTCATCTGGGTGGCCAAATTCACCTCAAATTTTGGCTTTGGTAGACTTTGTTTGCTGTCTGAAATGTTTGTTAAGTTTGATGAGAGTGCTTTTATCCTGCTGGGTGCTGCACCTCCTAATTTTTGCCATGATTTTCTTCCTTCTGTTATACAGCCTATTGATTTTGTGATTCCACCAGGGTGGCTTGTTATTTGAGTTTTTCTGTACTGCTTCCTGGTGAGTACAGCTACCCCTATGCAGCTATTAACATGCTTGTACAGGATTTATGTGAAGACTTCTGCATAGGCAGCAGTGTTCTCAGGGTTTATGGGGGCTTGAAATTTTGCCAGGTTATCACCTAATAGCAGGAGGTTAGCCTTAGACGAGTTCCTGAATATTCCAGGTTCAGCTGGGGGTCCAGGCTTTATTTTTATTTCAAAGGAGACCATTTTGTGGTCTGACCTTACCAGGGAAGATGCTACAGTAGGGGATGTGCAGCACTCTCCCATATTAATGAGGATGAGATCCAGTATGGCTGCACCCCGGTTGGTGTATTGGCTATCTGGTTCAAGGAGTTTGTGTTTACAAAATCCAGCAATATCTGTGCCTGTACATTTGGTGTCGTATAGCATTCCCAGTTAATAGTGGGGTAATTAAAGTTGCCTATGAATATGGTATTGGGTTGGATGATTAGTGTTTCTAATAAGTTTAAACACATGGTATGGGTTTCCTGGGTCATAGAGGGGGACCTATAGCTGTCAAGGAAGTGATATTGGATTTTGCCTATGGTGATTTGGACATGGAGCAGCTCAAGTGCATTGTCCTGTTTGACCAGCCTTGAAGCATATTTATTTTTGATGTAAATAGATACACCTCCACCTTTAGTCCCTGTCTGTGCAGTAGCTGGTCTAAATGTGTGGAAGACATTATAACCTTGCACTGTTAGTGTGCTCCATGTGGCTTAAACCATGTGGAACTCTTTTTTCATCCTAAGTCATCAGGCTTGGTTTTAGTACTTTAAGGCTAGGAAGTGTTTTTTTTCTTGGCAGAGTGAAAAAGCATGATTAGTTTACTTATTGTGTGAGGTTAACTGAAGCATTTGCTTATGTGTTTTGAATTTTATATATATATATATATATATATATATATATATATATATATATATATATATATATTGTGTATTTTAATTTATCTGCTGCTCTGAAGTCCTTAATTTTGGGCCGAAAGTGCTTGAGTATTTTATTTTTATTTTAATTATATCAGTATTTTATCATTATTATTAAACATACTGTGTTTTTGTTCCTAGGTGCTTCATTTCATGTTTTTGGTTGTTGTTGTTGGTGAATTTTGGACTTTACTGCAGTAGTTAACACTGTCAGATCATTTTATCACACAGATGTATGCATAGACTGTAATTCAATCAATCACACTGTAAAACACATCAACACATGAGCCCACACCTGTACACATATGCACACACGCACAAATACACACACACACACCATTACGTCATACGTATCCAAGAGATGAGGTAATGTTTGTGATGTTTCTTCTTATATTTTTGTCCCAGTCATCATAAATCACAGATCCTTACAGTAAGTTAATAATGCCAGACATTAGACTATAAGATAGAGCTGTCAATCCATTATTTTTTTTAAGTGAATCCCAGGATTAGTTTAAATAATATCCCTGGTGTTTCTAGTGTTAATTCCTGATTTTTACTTTAGCCTTCCCCCTCTGTCCCAATTGACTCATGAACTGCTGCAAGTACTGGATCATGACAGATATTACAGCTTCATAGTTTTCATCGTGCAAAAAAAGCCCTCGCTTAGCATAGTGGGTTAATGTTCTTGTTCTGCTTGTAAAGGGTGCTTGGTTCAAAACCATCTTCCCACTCTTTCAAGTTGCAATATTTTGTTTACAGACCTAGGTAATATGTTACAGTTCCCCTAGTGTCTGGTGGTGATAGAGAGGACTAACGTACTCAGTAGGAGTATGCAGAGCTGGAATTTATTTTTAGTGTCTTTAAGACACCCTGTTTAAAGTCTCCCTGGTGTCTAGTATTCCCCCATCTACTTCTTTAGAAATGGTGTTAAGGTATTCTGTTTAACATTTATTTATTTATTTAACATTTGTTTACTGGAAAAGTCCAACTTAGAACAAAGCCAATTTTCAGCGGAGGCCCATGGAGAAACATTCCAGATGCATGTCTTTGTAACATGGAAGGAAACCAGACTGCCCGGAGAAAAGCCACACGAACACAATAAGGACATGTTCCAGTGGAGGCCCATGGAGAAACATTCCAGATGCATGTCTTTGTAGCATGGAAGGAAACCAGACTACCCGGAGAAAAGCCACATGAACACAAGGACATGCAGACTCCACACAGAAGGCACTCCAGCCGAGAATCGAACTGGATAACCTCTTGCTGTGAGATGACAATGCTACTGCTTCACCACCGTGCTATAGATTATATATATATATATATATATATATATATATATATATATATATATATATATATATATATATATATGGGTCTACTTCTTTTGACCTAACTTTCATTTGCCTGACACTCATTTGCCTGAGACCAAATGACTGAAATTTCATTTGTCTGACACTTCATTTGCCTGACAAGTATTATTAGCAAGAAAATGGAATATTCCCCCTTCCCCACTGCAGTGTGACCCTGGAGTTAGAATATATAGTTAGGGGGGGTGTGGGGGGCACAGCCCCCCACTTACTTTTCTGTTACTAAGCAATATTACATCAAAAGTTAACAATATCATTTGAAATGAAGTGGGGGGCTTTGCCCCCCACACCCGCCCTAACTATATATTCTAACTCCAGGGTCGCACTGCAGTGGGGAAGGGGGCATATTCCATTTTCTTGCTAATAATACTTGTCAGTCAAATGAAGTGTCAGGCAAATGAAGTGTCAGGCAAATGAAATTTCAGTCAAATGAGGTCAGGAAAATGAGTGTCAGGCAAATGAAAGTTAGATCAAAAGAAGTAGACCCATATATATATATATATATATATATATATATATATATATATATACACACACACACACACACACACACACACACACACACACACACACACACACACACACACATATATGTGCATGGTGTGGTGGTGCAGTGGTAGCATCTCACAGCAAGAGGTATACATATATTTATATATATATATTCTGTAGTGTCTCCCCCACATCTTGTTTAAGTAACATTAAGGCACAATGTTGAAGGGTTATCCCTGGTGTCTAGTGGTTCCTCCTGACCCACATCTTTAGAATTATTCCTACTGCCTAGTGGTCTCCTCCCTTCCCCAACTGCTACCTTTAGAGTTATTTCTTGTGCCTATCAGTCTCCCTCAGTGTTGCAGGATTTGCTTGTCTAGGAGAGTGTGAACTTTCACAACACACACACATACACACACAGACACACACACAGATTCACAAACTTAACCTATGTCTTAACTAACCTTCCTAGCCATATCTGTCAACTGTCCAGATTTTCACACAATGTTGAGATTTTTGCCTCATATTTTTGGTCTGTCCGTCATAAAATCTGTGGTTTTCTAGCAGATCATTGAGGACTGAAGTCAGTAAATAATGACAGACATTTAAGTTTCAGACTTCATATACATACTTCAAAAAATGCATGATAATGAAACAAACTGTTATTCTAGCAATTTTCTAAGTTTATAAGAATAATATTTAAAATTAGTTCCTATTTCTGACCCTGTATTCCCCATTATTGTTGGATTTGTCCAGATTTCTTGTGCTAAGAGGTTGCGAGGTATGTCTCTGGCACTTAATTCTACCAAGATGGATGAATACAAGTGTTTAGTTGTGCTCATTAACATGAGATGCTCTAAGCAACCTTGTAAATTGACGCAGTTGAGTGATTCCCTGAAAAAGCCTTACCTCTGGAAATCCCAGGGATATGCACATGAGTAATTAGTATATGCCTTTTCACCAGAGTGCCTCATTAGCATTTAGCATGGGAATGGGGCAGAACACTCTGCCTTTCTGTTCCAGTATTGCGATAGAGCTGTCTCCGAATCAAAAATAGTCAATACAAGGTGTACAAGTTATGTACATCTTGGAGTAAGCTTTCTGAATCAGATCCAGTTGTCCTTTGCTCTAAATACCTAAATATGTTTTGGATAATAAAATGTAAACCTTCTGATGCTAAATTTATGATAGGATTATCACTCTTCATAGTGCCTTCCTTTCCTTATTACAAATAATCCCTTTCTTAACTGGAGTCAATCTTGCATCTGTGATACAAAAAGTAAGCATATCTGTTATCTAATATTTTGTAATACTTCATATACACTCTCTAAATAATATACTTGTTATCACAGTAGTTATAAGATATGCCTAATTCTGAAAGAATGTAAAAGACATTCCACAATTTCATAAACCTTTCTACTTTCTACGATTATTCTGACCAGTGATGATTCACTTTCTAATATTTTCAGAATTTATTCCTGAAACATTAACTTCCTTTGCATTAAACGGTAGCTCTCCTGTATTCCTTCTTTCACCTAAATATTTGCATTGGTTTTTGTTTAGTCCAAAAACAGTATAACCTAACATTTTCTGTACTTGTCATAACACTTTCATTCTGTTCTTTACTATTAAAATTTACTAAACAGCATAAAATAGTGTAATCAGACTACAACCCTTTGGTTAATTACTACAGTTTCCTATAACTCCAGCATTATTACTGCACTGATTAATAGAAAAAAAGAACACCTCCTATTGGTTGACCTTAACATAGCCCTTTTTCTACAAAGAGCACTGTCATCAGCCATCTGTAGAAATGAATTGGTGATTTTGTCTTATCATACTCTGACTTTAACAAATATATTATCTTTCCCCTATTTCATATTCCCTTAATATGTCCAGAACTGGCCATAATCAACACTGTCAAATGCTTTTTTTAGATCACAAGCTATCATCCTTCTAATTTCATTGCCCCTCTCTATGGAATCAACTACCTCCTTAACAAGCCACAAAATTTCCTTCACTTTTATCCTACTAACACAATAAATCCCTTCTCCCATTATTGTCTTCAGAATTGTATTAAATCTCTTCTGAATTCTCTTCATAAAAACCTTTATAATTAGAGTCATTCAGCACTATCGGTTTCCAGTTATCCAAAATGTCTTTCTCTCTTTTCTACTATATAAACCACTTCATGAGCTACCATCTCATTTGCAGCCCTTTTATATAACCATTTATTTAAGATATTAAGAAGTATTTCTTTTTATCCTTCCCTAACTCTTTGTAGAATCCATGAGGTATCTGCTCTTTGCTAGGTACTGTCCTAACATTTACCTTTTTAAAGCATCTTCCAACTCCTGCTCTGTTATCTTCTCACATAGCCTGTTTTATTGTTAGTTTTGCAATATTCCAACCCTCACTTATGTTCACATTATTAAAAATGTCAATCTCCACTTGAATTATTATTGCCTCCTCTGTCATTATCCCTTATACTTATCTCTTCTTTTTCTCTCGTGTAGAAATTATTTCTGATGTCAGGTCTTATCTTTTTTTCTTCTCTCTGGACCTCACATACAGTTATGTATCATTTTAAAACAATGTACATATACCCTGCTGTTCTGTTCTCTCATAATTTTCTTTATAGGTATATTAGTACTACTGGGCATGTAGTCCAGTATACTGTTTAAGAGCCTAGGCCAAATTCCCAATTACCCCAAAGCACTATCTGAAATCAGGGTCACAAATTAAGCAAATGAATGCTGAGGGAACCAAATATTGCACCACAGGAACCAGCTCAGTAATAGGCCATCAATTTAATCCTCTGCACTAGCTCGTAGCAACATTCCTGGGTGGACATGAGCCACCATCCTTTTGGTTGACAGTTGAACAAGCTAATAAAATTGTGCCACAGAGACTTTTATTTAATAATAAAAATCCTTTGCATGAATCTTCTTTCTCGTGTGACATTCATATATGTTATTTTATACATATATTTAAATGCCACTCACTACTCCTTCCATGATACATAAAGATCCCGCATATCCATATATGTAAACCATACATCCCTCTTGGCTCTTTTCATCCTGTCTGTACACAAAATTCTCCCTGTCCATTTCTTCAACCCCTTCCCTATATTTATTCTAGCTCTATCCATTCCTAACTTACAAACATTGTCTGATAATCTGGAAATGGTATCTTCATAACCTTACCCTGAAATACATCAATAAATGTGAGCAAGCCACACAATCAGTCTCTGTCTGTGTTTTTCTTCTCTAATATGTACATTCTCCTCTTTCTCCCAAACAAAAATTCCAACTTGTATAAAGTCATTAAATGCTTTTGTTTCTTTTCCTACATTGCTTGTATTCCCTCAAATTACAATACAAATCCCCTATGACAAAGAATGAGATATCCAAAATAGCACATTCCAGATTTTAAAATTAGGGTCTGAGTTAAGCTGACAGAAGTCACGCCCACTTCGACATATTACTTTCATTCCCACCGACAGTGTCATTTTACTTTTAAATATCCTGTAAATCCACAGTTCCAGTCTTGTTTCAGCTCCCAGGATAAACTAATCTTTGGATTTGTGTTCTGCTAAGACGTACATAGGATTGGCAGGGCCAGTGCAACCATTAAGGCAAACTTGGCATTCACCTAAGGTGCAGCTCATGAGGGGGGCACAGCCAGGCAGCTCGTAATACTGAAGAAATTGTAAAACAATTATTCTTTGTGGGTTGCAGCTTGAGCTTCTAACTGTAGTGATGCTGTTGCTAGTTGTCTTTATTTTGATTATGCAGTGGTCAAAAGAAGAAATTATGTCATTTAGGCAGCATATTGAGAATGGTTTGCCTTGTATGTTTGCTTTTAACACCTACTAACCTAACTCTCAACTTCTTTGATCAACAATCTGGGAGAGACAAAGCATCTTGACACATCAGGTGTTTTCCCATAAAAGAAACTAAGAAAGCACACTAATCACAAAGTCCCTCAAAATCTACACCACCAAAACACACACATAGAAACACAAAACACACACCTACATTCATGGAGGCTCTCAAAAGAAATCTACCCAAGCAGCAGGGACCTCCAAAGCAGAAACGCAACCAACCTCCACCCCCCAACACAACCCAAATGACACATAGCCCACAAACTCAGTGTGCCACTCAACCACAGCCCATAAGGCATAACAACGTACCTAACAGTCTAGTCATAGGTGATTCTATAGTCAGGCACACTGATGTTCCACTCACCCGGCTAAACAAGGAGAAAGTCACTGTCAGTTGCCTGTCAGGTGCCAGGATCTACCACATAACACATGCACTCAGGTCACTCCACAGCAAGTACAAATGTGACTCTGTCATTGTCCATGTTGGTGTGAATGACCTGAGATGCACCTCCCTGGACAACATGAAAAGAGACATGGAGGAGCTTTCTGATCTTGTAGCCCAGGCAGGTATGACCCTAGCCCTGAGTATCATCCTGCTATCACCCAGAATGATACCACAGTACAAGGACAAAGTGATTGACTTCAACAATTGGTTAAGCTTCTGGTGTCATTCTAAGGGGATCCAATATCTGTCTGCCTGGGATGACATGATCAACAAACCACAATGCTTTGCCAGAGATGGCCTGCTCCTGTCCCCCTTGGGATTCTGGATACTGGCTAAGGCTCTTGCCACCCCTATAGTGCCATTTTTAGGCAAAATTCAAATGACAAATTCACCACCATAACAGGTACAAGCAAGCAAAATCTGAGGGTAATGCTACTCAATGCAAGAAGTCTAAACCTCAAAATGCACTCACTTGAGGCACTCCTTAAAATGGAGAACATCGACATCTGTGCAGTGACAGAGACCTGGTTCAAGGCTCCAGAGAGCACCCCTGCATTACCAGGCTATAATTCATACCACACCTTTCGGCCACCTAACTTGGACCAAAGCACTAAAGGCGGAAGTGTGTCCATATTCATTAAAGATTTCCATAGTTGCTCAGCATAATGCATCTGAGATTATCCAAGTGTAACTAACTCTGGGCAAGACCACAATGCAAATTGTAGCTTGCTACAGATCCTCCACCATGCCCCAGGATTGCCAGTCCTCATTTCTTGATACACTGGAAAATATTACAGTACAACCTAACACCCTAATAATGGGCGATTTCTACTTCCCCACCATTAACTGGGAAAACTACTCATGTACCAACTCTTGTGCTCAACGTTTTCTGGAATTCATAAATTCCAATGCCTTGGATCAACTTATCCACACCCCCACCAGGGGCAGCAATATCCTAGACCTGGTCATTACCAACATGGGCAACCGGTTTTCCACACCAGAGGTCAATTCCTTGTTGGTCAGTTCCAACCACAAGCAAATCACCCTAGGCATCCACATCCCAGCCCCCACCCCCATTAGGGAAACAACCATAAAAAATTTCTCGAAAGCCAACTTCACGCTTCTTAAGACAGAAGTGGCAAACTTCACAACACCCTTGCTGATGGACAATAGAGATACAACTGCTGAATCCTATACAATTGTACTTTATAAGCACTTACACGAGTGCATGGATCATGCAATCCCTAACAGAACCAAGATGCTATCATCCAAAAAAAGGAAGCCAATCTGGTGGTCCCCTGCTATAAACAAACTCTACAGCAGAAGAAAGAAACTGTTGCAAAAAAGAGTAAAATCCCATGATTGGAGGAACTCTGTGGTCAGCCTCAGTAAGAAGCTGAGATCTCTCATAAAATTCTGCAAAGCTAGTTACGAAAACAAAATCGCCACTGATTCTAAAGACAACCACAAAGCATTCTATAGCTATGTCAAGAATCTCAATGGCAACACTCAGATCTGCTCTGAGTTACAGCACAATGGCACTAAATATACAGAACCAACTGATATTGCCAACATCTTGGCAGATAGGTTCAGTGCTAACTTTACCCCTCTCTCATCCCCTAAAGGGCCCATCTCTATACTGGAAGAATGCAAAGTGCCTGTAATCATGGCTGCACAGGTAAAAAACACACTCTCCAAAGCCAAGAACACATCATCCATGGGACCTGACAACATCCCAGGCTGCATTCTACATGAACTACAAAACGAACTGGCACTCCACCTAGGTACCATGTTCAATCATAGCCTCACCTCAGGCTTTGTGCCCACTGAATGGTGCACAGCAACGGTTATCCCACTCCACAAAGGGGGAGCCACCACGGACCCTGGGAACTACCGCCCCATTAGCCTGATTAGCCTGGTCTGCAAGGTTATGGAGCGTATCATCATGGAACTTATAAACAATGACATTGGCAATCTCCAAACTCTGGACCCTATCCAGTTTGGGTTTGTAAAAGGCAGATCATGTCTCCTAAACCTGATAGACGTCTTTAAAGTGGTCACCAAAGGTGTAGATGAGGGTAAGGTGGTACACACAGCCTATCTAGATCTTGCCAAGGCTTTCGACACCATCCCCCACTTTGGAATTATAGACAAACTCACTAAACTAGGTATAAATCCCTATGTCACAAGATGGGTTGCCAACTAGCTAATGGACAGAACCCACACTGTGAAAGTAGCAGACTCCAAATCCGACTTCAGACCAGTGACAACTGGAGTACCACAGGGTTCAGTCCTGGGTCCTCTCCTGTTTGGTATCTACTTCTCTGAAGTACAGGCTAACACAGAAGGTCTTTGGCTAACAAAGTTCGCAGATGACTGCAAACTAGGAGCCATAATCAAATCTCCTAACGATGTGGACATCCTACAAAAGGGCCTCACTGAGACAGATGCCTGGTGTCAAAGCCATGGCCTCAAGCTCAATGCCAAAAAGTGCATTGTCATCCCTTTTGGTAAAAACTCTGTACCCATGAATTACCACATAGGTGGTAGTCTACTTAACACCAGAAATGTGATAAGAGACCTTGGGACACATGTGGACAGTAGACTCTCCTTTGATAATCACATCACCACAGTAGTCAGTAAATCATTCTACGTGGCACACCTCATCACAAAAGGTTTCTCATCCAGGAAGAAAAGAGGTCATTGTTCCCCTCTGCTCATCACTCATTAGACTCATTATAGAGTACAATGCCCCTTTTTGTATGTACCTCACAAGACATCTACAACAACTGGAAAGGCCACAGAAATACCTCACAAAGAGGATTACTGGCCTCAAACAGATGCCCTATGCAGACTGTTTCAAAAAACTCCAGCTTTACTCTGTCGCATATCACCTACTCAGAGGTGATCTCTGCCTAACATACAAAACTATGTCAAACCCAGAGCTGTTGGACATGCTCCACGTATAGAAATCCCAATCCCTCTGAGCTACATGCTCTAGGGACCTAGACCTTGTCACCACAATAAACAGTACATGCTGGAGGGATAGATTTCTGTCTCAGAGACTTCCCATACTCTAGAACAAACTATCTATCTATATCAAACAAAGCTCCTCATTAGCACTCTTCAAGAAAAATCTTGATGATTGGATGGGAGATAGGAATTTCACCTCGGGGATCACTTCTGTGGCTCTGCTTGACAGGGGAACAGGAAAATAATTTTCTTGAGTGGCAAAAGCCAGGGTACCATTTGGCTTGGCTGATATAGGCCCTAGGGCCAATAGCCTAGTACCTACCTATGAACCTATTTCAAATCTCCAATAATCCCTCAAAGTAACTTAAAACATGATCTAAGATTTTAAACTTTTTATCCTAGAATTTCACTCCCATTGTTAGTGACCGCTATTGACTATAAAAAAATATTCGTCCTCCCAACCTGTACATCACTTGCATTAGTGCTAGGCAACCTGGCGGATACTCTAACTAGCTGCTGGAGACTGAACTGTCAGTCATTATTAACGTCTTCATATTTTGTTCTGTGGGTTGAATGAAGTGCTGTATTTGGTGCTCCTTAGAAATGGAAAATTGCTATTCTCATGGCTATATGAGAGACATTAGTTGCTCAGTTTAGCTTTCTTTGATGGAGAAAGACACAAGTCCGTATTCTGCTCTGCATAATGTCAGGTTAGCTAAATGATTTAGACTGAAACAAAAATAAATGTATAGCACTGATTAACTTGTGCAGAAAGCCTGAGTAACATGAATTTGGTCTAACTGCATATAGGCAGCCTAAAGTAATAGTGTTTATTTGCTATCTTTTTGTGATTGTAGTACCCATGCTGTTTCTTTTCTTCTTCTTAAGATAAATGCATATTCATCGGTTCTATACTTCATAGTTTAAACAATCTGAAGATGAACATTTCATGTTACTGCTGTACGAACCGCATTCTATTTGTATGGAAGGCACGTTATGTTTCTTGAGTGTTTAGTCAACATAGTGTATTCTGATGACAGGCATCAATGCAGTTCTTTTTAGGAATGCAACATGTAAAACTCCTCTATTAAAAATAGATGTGTAAGCAAATAGTTTCAGCATGAGGCATTTTGCTGTGAAGCACTGCCTGTAGTGTAGGTTGGAATTCAACAGTACAGAAATACAAGAGTTCTGTCATCACGTCTTCTCACTTTTTGGTGAGAAGGAATTTTGTGACTGGCAAGAATCTCAGTGGTATTTGAGTACATTAGGAATCCTTTGTTTCTAACATCCTGGGTCTGGAGTTTGGCAGTGTCAACCAGATCATAGACGAAAGCTGCAGTGGGCTGGCTGTTTTGGGGACAGTTTGTGATTTTCTAAGGTTGACCAGATACTGGCAATGCAGTTTTTTGGGGGGGGAACTGTTGTGTTTTTTTTATACTATAATACACTGTCTAGCATGGTAAACCAGGTACTAGTGATCTGTGTGTTTTGGGGACTGTTGATGACTTTCCTTGCTATTATTATTATTGTTATTATTATTATTATTATCATTATTATTATTATTATTATTATTATTATTATTATTATTACTATTATTATTATTATTGTATTTTTTTATTTAATATCCTGGCAGGAGTCAAACAGATACTAGGTTTGCAGTGTGTTCTAGGGAGCCGTTTAAGGATGACATATTTTTCTAACCTAATATCATTTTGTAGGGATAGACAAGATAAATGGGACTGTCCGTCAATGTTCTGTTGTTGAAACAAACTGCACTCTTGCATGAGTACAGTGTGTACTGGTGAACTGAAGTGAGATCACGTGTATGTTTTTGGCTATGTTATATGAAAGAAATACAATAATGTGACCATGGCCTTTTATTTTCATTATTTTAAAAATAAAAATGTAATTTTGAATATGTACCCGTGGTGGTGGTGCTGCAGTAGCATTGTCGCCTCACAGTAAGACACTGTCTGGTTCGATTCTCAGCTAGAGCGTCTTCTGCATGGAGACATGCATGAATGGGTGTACCTTCGTTGAAGGTTGTGCATCAGGGCTGGTAACTCGGCACGTAAAAATAAACTACCAATCATTAGCGAACCGGAGTTCCGCAATGGCGACCCCAAACCGGGAAAAAGCCGAAAGACACAACAACAACAAATCTATGTGTAATTTTTTCTGTGATAAATATGTCAATAAATATGTCAATTTAACTTATTTATAAAACAAGGGGCGCACTAATAAGTTTTGCCTAGGGCGCAAAATAACCTAGCACTGGCACTGTCGATTGGGGAACTATTCCCCCAGCTCCTGGCTCATATTTAAAAGAAAGAAAGTTGTGCCAGGGAAAAGGGACATCAGTGTGTACTAATTTTTAAATTTTGAATCACCCTTGCTTCTACAGATGTACAAGCAGCCTTCTCTTAAAACTACTGCATTTGTCTAATAGTATTCAGAAATCAGTACATATCAAACTAGAAGGTCTACTTTAATTAAACGAAAGCGGAATCTGTCGAATACAAATCCGTCGACACATAAACAGCGAAACGCGATAACGTCGAACATGCAAAACCACGAAATTTAAACATTGAAACCCCAATAGTAGGCCAACCCCACCGCCCGTAACATACTACCTACGCAAACACAACAGCAAAAAACACATACATACACAAACCAAAACCCTACTGCTATCCTAAATTAAAGCGCCAAAACCCCCACTTGTAACCCTACACTAAACTCCACATACACAACTATCTATGCACTACCCTTAACCCCTCCCTAACCCTAAGGTCCGTAACTACCGCACACTTACCCTACAGAACTATACCCACACAAAGTAAATATTCCACACACATACACTTAACAAGACCTTACACTAAACCTTACATACATTACCTATCTATGCACTTACCTTAACCCGCGCCCTAACCCTAAGGTTCATAACTATCGCACTCTTACCTCATGGAGCTATACCGCAGACGGGCCAACTATGACAATTCGACATTTTCGATTTTGCTATTTAGTGCGTTCGATGTTTATGCATTTCGCTGTTTATGTGTCGATGGATTCGTATTCGATGGATTCCACTTTTGTTTAATTAAAGTAGACCCAAACTAGAAGCTGAAAAAGGAACAGAAGAGTGTGTCTACTAATGCTCCAACCTTCTGTCACACACTTGCTTTCTATGGAATTACTAGCAGGTCAGAAAGTCCCTACACCAGGGTAGAATTCAAAAATCAGAATACAGTAAAATATGAAAGAAAGAAATATGGTTTCCACTACTATTTGCCTGACTCAGATGCTGTCTATAGGTAGAAGACATCTCATAAAATTGTAGATGGCCAGGATTCACAATCAGCACAGAATACAATATGAAATGAAAGAAACAAAATACTCTGTTTACTAATGCTTTAAAAGTCTTGCATTACTGATGTGTTTTCTAGAGTTTCAGCGGCAGTCAGGTTATAAAATGCCTGAAAGGCTACTTTTCTCAATAGGTAAAATGCATATTTAATGAATGGCTAACAAGGAGAGCTGTTGTCAGTACAACTGCAATTTGAGATGGAATTTGGCTAACACCTTTGAAACTTCCTTCAGGCACTCTTCTCCCATTCCCCCTCAGCCAAAGGCGAGCATGCTCAGAAAGGCAAACCTGAAATGTAAACAAAGACCAAAGCAAAACAAAAAAATCCATGGGACTGACCCTTTAAGTTTTGCATAATTCAACTTTCTCAGACAAGAATGTCTTAACATATATTGCTATTAATTTTAAAGGGCCTGTCACTCTATGATCTACTAACATATTTCATCACAGTTTAATCAAACATATACTTTATTTTTATTTCAGATTTCTTCATTAAAATAGTAGTTCCACTACATTCTTCATTTCACACTTTCCTCTGATGGAGAAGAACAATGCATCTGCAGAATATATGTTGCAGTTCCAATTTTTGGAGCCTTCTGTAGGAGAGTTGAATGAAAGTACAATTAGAATTAAATAGCAAGGGAAACAGTAGTAAACGGTAGAAACTCTGACACAAGCACGGCCGGCCTCAGGAATAGGCGAACTAGGCGACCGCTTAGGGTGCCATAAAGGCTGGCCTTGTAAAGGGCACAATTTTTTACTTTTTTTTTAATTTTAATTAATTTAGTCCATTCTTTCTTCTCAGTGCCTGCTCGAGGGCACCGGAACCACAGAGCAAAGTGGGTGGTGAGCGCCCTCCCACTAATACAGCATCACAGTATTAGCGTGCAGACACCAACGTGGATGTGAATACATTTTGCAGGCATGCAAAATGTAAGTTAGTAGTTTTGTTAAGATGGGTTTAAGTTTGTGCGTGCTTGTTTGGCCATTCGGTTTAGAAAGAAGGTAAGTGTATGTGTGTGTAATTTAAACTGTTCACTACTGTATGCATGAGAAAGTGTGTGTGTGTGTGTGTGTGTGTGTGTGTGTGTGTGTGTGTGTGTGTGTGTGTGTGTGTATGTATTTATATGGAATTTAAGTTAGCCATTCTGCTTGTATGAGATAAAGTGCATGTGTGTGTTACTGTATGTGAGAGAGAGTAGGTGTGTGTGTGTGTGTGTGTGTGTGCAATTTAAACTAGTGGTTCCATTCATTTCTGTATGAGAGAGAGTGTGTGTCTTTATGTTGTATGAAAGAGTAGGAGTGTGTGGAATTTGAGCTACACACACACACACACACACACACACACAAACAAAAAACAAAAAAGCAAATAACAATAAACAACTTCTTTTGTTGTCTTTAAGTCTTCTGAAGGTTGAATTCTCATTTTAGAACTAAGTTATACATAGACACAACCATACATTTAATTAGCATCTGGATATTCCATACGTGATGAACTATGGAACAGCCAGTCAGGAATCTTCCACAGAAGGGATGCCATACTGAATTAAGGGTAGTATCAAAGCTGGAAACATTTTCACTAAAACTCCTGCAGGCAAAATTAATTATAATGAACGTGCTTGTTATTGCATGGCTTAATGGGGTTTCGTGAAAGTGCACCAGCTTTTTTCAGAGTGAAAAAAAGTTAGTCTTAGAGCAGTGATACCAACAAACCTAGGTTAGGACCCCTTTTCCACTTAAGAAATGTCTTTGAAGTATCATATTCAACAATTAACATTTCTTTTTTTTTAAGTCATCATCAAAAAAGCAATTAGAGGGAATGTTTTACCACAGAGAGAAACCAGTATGGAATTAAGCAGAAAGTGGAAGGGGTCCCTATTTCCTTGTGTTCCAAGCTGCAGTGTAAAATGGGAAGTTTACTTGCATGAACCTATTGTTTTTGAAAGGTGGAATAAAGCAACCAAAACTATTATAATTAGCAAGTTCCCAGCAGAAGGCTATGAAGCTGGACATGTAGCAGACTAGAGTTTGACATGTGAGTCTACTGTTCACGTACTGTTAAGTCCTTATTTAGCCACATGACATTCCTTCTTTTCTTGAAGAGCCTTGTAATAAACCAACTTGTTTGGCGGCATTCTCTCAGACTAAATTTTGAAAATAAAATAAACAGCCAGAAAATGATGGCTGCTTTTGTTGCTGCAATGGGGTTGTTGCTGTTCTTTAGTCAACTGGTCTAGTTAAGTGCATTAAAAAAAAAAAAAACTAAATTTCAAGTGAACAGAAATTTCACTTGCCCCTGACAAATCACTCTTTGGGAATGTTAATGATGAACAATATTATGCATGCTGCAATTTAATGTTGACAGAATGCTGTGTATAAAAAGGCAAAAATAAATGGCAACAGAGTCCATTCCAGATTAATGCCATTTTTTACTTGGAAATGGACAAGCTGCAAAAGATTGAAAACATATCTGCCACAACAAATGAAGCATTATTTAGTTTATAAATATAGTACCAAAATGTGGCAGATAAGGACTTAATGAAATTCTCTGTCAATTACCAAGAAGACACACACACATATATATATATATATATATATATTTGCATTTTTTGTTATTATTTTAATAAATTAGCAATATGGATTGACAGGCTATGTTAAGTAATAAAATAAGCATATGGTGTGGACTGGATTGGTCACAAACTAAAAGGTTCTTATGCTATATTACTTTTAACTAAAACCACCGGTGTTAAAAATAATTTTGATAAAAAACATTTTAATTACTGGAAAATGAAGTACTAATGAGGAGTACTGCACTGGGTGGCTTGCCACAGAATTAATTATCTCACCAAGTAACAAGTAGGAGCCTTAATCCTGTACTTGATGATGCTCTGCCCTGATTGTATGCAGCATGTTTTTCAGATTTCTTGTGCTAAGAGGTTGAGAGGTATGGATGCATGGTATGTCATGCCCCTAGTTGTCGATTATTAGGTGCATTTTAAGAGTGCCCTCCTTTGTATAAGATGCCTAGTAACTATGAAGTGTTGTGTGGCTTCTCAGTCATTTACTGTTGCAATATTACCAGCTTACCAATTTTTTTTTTCAATGTAATGTAGGCAGTTGATTCTTCAAGGGCAGCAGGCACTGAATTTGTAGATGAAACATTGATATGTAAAGTTGTTTGCCAGTAGCAACCTCTTCATTAGTTATAGGTTTCTTTAATGTGGAATTATTCTGATGCTTTTACTTTTGCAGCGATTGTGCATATTGAGTGATACTGGATTGTAATGACAGAAGTCCGAATGCACTTTTATGTTGAAATTTTATGAAATAGGTAGTTTTGTCATTATTCGTTCATATATCTTGTTTCGTTGTTTATTAAAAGAATGTTTAAAACTACAAATTTAAAACACATTCTGACAAGTAGTGCTGTATTATACAAGGAATATAATCAGGAAGGTGAATCAAAGAACAAATGCATGTATGTAAGGCCCTAAAAAATGCGTGCAAGGAGCCTGTGGTTTAAAAATAGTCCAAAGGTAAACTTAATCCTCCAGTGGCCCGATGCATTTTCTATAAATGTGGGTTTTCATGCTGTTTCAATGAATGCAGGTTTTAAGAGCAGAGAACTTTACAGCTCATGTAAGTCTGTTTTCATTGTGAGACTGTGTGTTTAGCAAATTGCTATCTGTTTATGCTATTTTATTTCAATACCTGCAATATGGACACTGATAGGTTTGAACAGTGTTTATGGCAACTGATGAGAAACAGCCAAGTAACGGAACACTGGAATGGTTGGGGGTAGGGGGTTGCTGCAGGAGGGGCTGTTCGGTGGGACGGTGATCTATTACCTTGCCTAGGGCCCTATTTGACCATGATCTAGCTCTGGTATTTAAAGTAGGAATACGTACACAATGGTAGTTAACTCATTTGCACCTAGATCCCTTAGCCAGTTTGTGTAACAGCTTAGCTAATCAGTGTGTTGAGGTATCTTATCTTCTATGCATTTAAATAATTGAAGGAAATGACTGCAGTAGCTTTCCTGGGGAGTGCCTTCCTGTGTGTGTGGCTCAAATAGGGGTGTTTCAGAAGTATGGTGTGGGTGAGGTTTAAGTTGTGCCACAGCATTACTTCACCTAGGGCGACATTTCAGCTAAGGCCAGCCCTGGACACAAGTAGATTGCAATGTGAAAGGCCAATGTGGCCCCATACATAGGTGCAACAAATGGAGCGGGATGCTTCTGATGAAGATTTGTCACAGAACAATGTTCTGGAATGTTCTGTAGAAGACTCACATAAAAGTCCAGTTAGAATTGAAATGGAAAGATCAGGAAATAGAGAAAAAAAAGAAGCTGATCTCAGTCCAGAAGATGATTATTTATGGGAAGACCTGCATGATTTAATAGAGATAGACATATTAAGACAGATGAAATAAATGGATTACAGAAAATAAATAAGATGCAAAATGTTAGAAGATTAATAAACCAGAAGAACACTGTGATCTGGACTATAACAGAGATTTATGTGATATTAATAAAGTGGATATATTACTATGCAACTAAACTGATAACAGATAAAATATAAATGAGTAGATTATCACCATAGAATCACTAAACAGAGAAAACTATAAAGCAACGAAGGAAGCATCAGAGCTGAAATAATAGAGAAAAGGGAATAGATAATCAAAAATCCTTAAAAAGAGGTGATAAAAGCAACACACAGAACAGACCAGGAATTATCATACACTGTTCACCATAATAAATTAAAAATATCAGCATAAGCAGGAAAAACCTAGGAGGTATACAGATAAATATAAAGGGAAACTACAAAATAAGTAATTCACTAATGACCAAAAATGGTTTTATAGAGAACTGGAAAACAATGCAAAAGGAATAGGAAGATTACAAAAAATAGATACATTTTGGAGAAGCATTTATGAAGATCCTGTTGAACATAGCAAATATGTTGAATGAACAGACAAAATAACTGGGGAATTTCCCCAGTGGCCTTGACAAATTTCTGCTAGGCAGTATGAATACCATCTCAGGTTTCCCCTGAAAAGAAGCCAAAGCCTAGAGGGACAAACCCAATCAACTAAAGCATAAATAAATGAGTTATAGATATGTCTCAAAAAAGCCATTGTTTCATTAACACATTAAATATACAACAAATGAGTAACAAAATGAGTTGGGTACTCAAATACATACTAAGTGAAACATGAAAGTTACTTTAATCAAAACCAAAGATATGACTTTATATAAAGTGGATGTTTCAGGAAATAAATCACTAACAAAATGCAAGTATCTGCACTCATTATAAATCCCATTTGCCTTTTTATAAAATACAGAGTGATCCAGGAGAACAAGAATGACTCCTTCTTTAAAGATGATAAATGAATGTCTGCTTTATAAAGAACTCCAGTCTACCTTAGGACCCTGTAGACTGTTTTTCTAATAATTACAGAAAAAACAGATGTCTGATCTTCCAGACTATGTTCAACTTTATTATGCGTTAAATACAGTACATATAGGTTTGGAAATCTGTAACATAAGACAGAGGTGTTCCAATATTCCGGTCATTTCTGATTTTGCACACATCTGCCCCAAAGGGCTGAAGTACCTTTTCTGCATGAGAGACATGCAGTGCATGTACTTTGTGCAATGTGTGTTTTACCTGTGCTGTGTGCATCTTAACTAAGCCTGAATCACATACGTCACTTGCACCCATTTATTAGGACAACCAGTTCAACATGATAATGGTAATATACATGACAGGAGTATCCTAATCTACAAAAATTATCCCTATTAGCAAACGTCTTTGTCACAGTAAAACATAACTGCAGACCACTCACTACATGTGTCTGATGGGAGGCATGCCAGCTTTGCTGAGCACAGCTGACCCATATTCCATTTGCATGAGTTACTGGCAGTTTTCAGCTTTTCACTGCATACTATACGAGTGTGTGCAAAGTAAATGTGTATATTCATTTATTACCATTGTCGCCTCACAGTTAGACGTTGCCCATTCGATTCTCAGTTAAAGCGTCTACTGTGTGACGACATGCGTGAATGGGCGTTCCTTCGTTGAAGGTTGTGCGTTAGGCCCGGCAAGCCAGCATGTAAAACTCTACTGCCAATCATTAGCGGACCGGAGATCCGCTGTGGCGACCCCTAACCCCTAAAAGCCGAAAGACACACGCACACTATATCAGATCATGAGTACATTGTGATGTTATTAGCTTAATGCACAATTATAACAGGTTCATAGATTTGCATGTACTTACTAGGATATTGATCTTTGAGGATCTTAAGTAACTTTGCCTTACATTCCCATGGTGTTTTTTTTAGTCCTTAAAGTTTATGTGTGAAGAACCCAGAGGCAAAATAGAAAAGGAATATGTTGGGACATTTACATGTTGCACCTATAGACAAGGAACATGGGTGCTAAACCAGGGGTGAATTTTTGGTTCCACATCTAGTTGTTCAAATCATATTTGAACATAGTAAGATAAGTACTTTACTTTATGTGGAGTAGAAGATGGTTCCACAGAAGTAATATTGTCTGTCTGTAATGCATACCTATCTCTCCAACATGTCCTATTTACATTGCAAAAGATACTGAGATCCTTTGAAGGGTGCTCATGCTGCCACTGGACTTGCAAATGTGCAACAGATCTGACAGGATAGGAATTGTTGAGGTTCTATATGTAAGGCAGAGGTCAGCTCTAAGTAGCCTGCATGCTACCAAGAAGAGGGACAAGGATTTGAGATGGTCTGTGTAGTTTTTGTGATTTAGGCCCTTGATTTTTTTATGTGAGAAAGGTTTGTGGTTGTTCCAGGTATAACAAGTGTTTAGACAGGGGCTTTCTATTCAATGACCAGCCTAATGAGAGCCAGGACAACAAAACACAGATTCCAGAAGTGGCAATCCCCATGTGTCTTAGAAGGAGGTGTACCTGGTTAGTAACCATATTGCATGTTTATATAGTAGCTTCTCACTGTGTGCTGGCAGGCCACAAGTACCACTGAATATGTTTTTTATAGCTATGTTAGCTGTGCAGGCAGGTGGGAATGGCAGCAAAAGTATGTGTCTATTCTGTATCCACATAGTCTATAGCACTGTTTGCATGCATAACACAGGGCCTAATGTACTAATGGGCATTCAGATGCATTCCACTCTCTTGTGTATAATCCGGACAACAGGCTGATGTCAGCACCTATGTAGGACCTGACTATGATGCCGAGAAACAGATTAAGTTACAGTCAGATGACACATAGGCACAGGTTTTCCCCTACCCTTTGTTTAGAGTGAAGGTATGGCCTTATCCACAACTGAATTACAGGCTTTACAGGATGAACATTCATCAGCCTCATTTGTGGGGGCTCACCTGTGACTGAAAACTCAAGTGGTGCTCTCCCTTTGATTGCAGCGGTAGAGGAGAACACTGATTCTGATGTGGATATACCCACAATATGACAGCTTAGAAGGTGATCCACTATCACCACATGTCACAGCTTGCCTCTGGTATATAGAAAGCATTAGACTTCAATCATTATATATGTGGGGATATCATCTGGACATTGAAACTGCGTGTGTCAAAATTGAGAGGACCAGTGTGGTACATAGCTTCCATAAGGATGTGAACCAGCACTGTCAAAGTCTTGGTGAGGCCATTGAATCCAGGGCCAATGCTATACCAAGTCTCATGAAGGCGGTCATGATGCAAGCTGCTGCTATATCCTCCTCCATGGGGAGGGTACCAGGTTCCACCATCACTGTTCTGTCCATCAGTATTTTCCATGCTTGTGGCTGGGTATGTACATAGGATACTCAAATTTGAGAGCCATTGCAGGGTACAAAGTCTGCTCTTGCATGTTTAGAGTATCTTGCTCCCCCTCATATCATGGGCAGAGATGCCTGTTGGTCTCCAAGTGCAGGCCACAGTGCTAGCTGTGTCCATAAAGGTCTCATTCCCAACACAGTAAAACATCTCTGCCATGTGGGGACTGGAGTCCCACCACTTGAAGCCAGTGCAGAAGCCCAGATAACTGTGACATAATGGCACCCCCCTAGTTATGGTCGCACAGTGCCACCCCTTCCTTGACATCAAAATACATTGTATGTGACACAAAATAACCATTCCAAAAGACCCTTGTCTTTGGCCTGTGGTGACATCCCCCCAGGTTGTGATGACAGCCATGTATCTCTGTGCTAATCCAAACAATGTACATGGGAAAACAGAAGGCACACACTGTGTCCTTATTACTTGTTTAAATGGTGATGAATGGGGTCCACTGCATCCTCCTTCCTGTGTGTGTGGGGTGTGTTGAGATGTCTTAGTGATGATGTGACTTGACCAGGCACTGCCTAGCAAGGCTTTTAACTAGCACTGCATGAATTATGTGTGATCTGTGTGACACTGCACTGTCAGCGTGTGTCTGTTATGGGACCACAGAGCTGGACTAAATGTTACTGCTTCACCTGTACTGCCATATAGTGTGTCTTTTGTCACCTGGGGGGTACGTGATGCAGCTGGTGCCTACATTGCCAGTGTTGGCTGATGGTGGTTCAGGTCTGGATGTTCCCTGGATCAATGACTGGGCTACTAATTGTGTTATTTAGCATGTAACATTATATAAACATTTTGCAGGAGGTGGTGGTGTGTGATGTATTGCAGATACCCTCAGACGCATCCAGGGAGTAGAACTGTGCTTCATTGATGCTTCTGGTTTGCATGTGGATGGTGTTACACTGCTGTTCCTAGATACTATGTGGGCTCCTTAAAGGCATCATTAACTAGCATTCCAAGTGGTATCCTGGACCACCTGAACTTCACTGAGAACTTATGAGAGGTGGGGAGTGGGAGTATGTACACACTGTCTCAACTGTGTATATGTCTGCTTCCCAGAATGCCTGCATGTACCAGTCAGATGAGTCTGTGGAATTTTACTAAGCAGGAAGTAGTAAAATATAAGACTTGTATGTCACATTTGAATTTGTTAACTGGTGTAAAGTACTGATCTCAAACAACCAATTTCACTTTCACCAGGGGAGAAAAAAGAGAAAAAAAGAAAATATGCATATTTTACAATTACAAAGATATGAAGAAAGTGGAATGATAGAATGCAGTTATAAACATTTTGCAGGGATATGTTTAAAAATATGTGAAAAGGCAGAGGGCCACAGAAAATGGTTGGTATGCTGGTGAAACAGATATATAATCATAACATACATTTGTGCAATTACCAACAAGTTACAACTGAATCTATATTATTAAGCAGAGAAGAGAGTAGTAGAAGGTTTAAGGGATTATGTGGGCTGGTGTGAGATTATGGAATATTTAGGTAATCGATTAGACATATCTCACTGCCATTCAGCCATGTTCTGTAGGTGCACTGGACACTGTCAGGGTGCTGTGCAGAGACATTGGTTCTCAGTCTCTCCACACTGTTGACAGTTGATGGAATGGTTGTTATATCATTGTCCATAGTTACCATCTAAGTCTTTTATTGCCGCATATGTACAAGCTATGTCATCCAGCACTTCAGGGAGGTGGCCAACATCATAGAAACCATGTATGGTGGTCTCTATCTGTCTCTGTCTCCTCTGATGTGCTAGGGATCTAGATATGCTCAACACATGTGGAATAGCTCATCAAAAATGTATTGCATAGTCTGAAGGCTGATGCCACTGATATAACCAATATGTCTACTGTGGGTCTATATCACATTAGCGAAAAAAATAATCCTTAAATAACTATTTATTGAACACTAACCATCGAAAACTTCATCCATCGAACATGTATTTAATTGAATTTTTTTCAAGGGAAAAAAATGATTGGCCATAATCAGGAATTTTCCTTTTTCTCCACTGCAGTGTGATTTCGGAGTTGGTGTATTTAGTTAGGGAGGGGTGGGTTTTAAATTTTGTGATTTTTGTGGCGATGGGTATGTTGGCCAATCGTTTTTCCCCTTGTAAAAGCTTCAATTAAATGCACATTCGATGGATGAAGTTTTTAACAGTTAGTCTTGGCAAATAGTTATTTGAGGATTAGGTTTTTCGCTAAAGTGATATAGACCCATCTCTTGTTTGTCTCTAGATGGTCCCCTGTAGCATGTATGGTAAGAGCTATTCTTACCTTAGTGCTCACCAGTATAGAAAGGCCATGCATTCTTCCTGATCCTGTTTGTGGCTAACATGTTAATCAGTGCCTATATGATATGTCTAGCTACACAAAAATTATCTGTCAGCTGCTGGTTGGCTACTTGGTGATATGTAATTCATTGCTGGTACTGATTTCATTCATGCCTCCTGCCCCCATGTTGAGCAACTGGGTGTGAGATAGCAGTGCTTATCATCAATAGATGTTGATTGGTGAACACTGCTGCAATCCCAAGCATCTTTGCTTGTTGCATCTCCCAAAGTTTCTGTATGCTGTTTGCTCTTGTAGTGATGCACAATTTGCTATGCACCTAATGTGCCTTACAACTATGAACCAATGCCTGTTTTTGGAGGTGCTCCTCTTCATTCTGTTATGCACATATTACACCATGCACCTTCATTTGTATGTCATTGTATGATCAGCTGTGAATCTACATCAGAAGACTTCATATGTTCAAGACAACATTATTATTGACTTTCTGAAAAGAGAACAAGACAAAACAACAAAAATCTACCCATGCAGGGGATTCCACCCTCAACTCCCTGCATATTATATATACCAAATCTGAGAATGCACTGCAGTGGGGAAAAGGGTATATTCCCCAATCCCAACAGTACCACATTCCCCATACAAAATCTTCAACTTTTCAGAAAGTTGATTATATAGTCTTGACCAGATGAAGTTTGACTTTCTGAAAAGTTGATCTTAGGGTGGCCTAGTTTCTTCAGTGCCAGTAGTGTTAGCATGTACTATGAATCACAACAGGCCTGCATATGGCAATTTCCCTTTCAGTGACTCACTAAGTAGTATACAAATTAACTATGGATCCTGGCCATAGTAAGCATCCATAAGATTGAATTTATAATATCCCATGATCCAGAAGCATATTTTATTCTCTATTCTATAACCTGTCTTTGATAAACCCAAAGTAGAATTGCTTTTGTACAGAGCTTTATATCACTGAACATCATAGCTAACATGCCCTGGAATGCCTACATGTACAATGTTATGCTGTTTGTGTAATGATTTGCATGCAGTTGTTGGGGGCTTTGCCTTCAACGAAATTCAATATAGGTTAGGATTATGTGCACACTGTTTGTACTGATTGCAGAAATGACAATCACTCTCCTACAGCTTCATTTGTTGTTAGGTGCATCCAATGGCTGCATTTGATTTTGGTACAGGTACCTTTGAAGTTGTCTTAACATGTTCAGATTTAGGACTCCGCCTATTTGGAATAATTTCTAAGAATGTGGCTTCTTCCTTGGCAGTCTGTGCATTTTGAGGCTTTAGTGTTAAACCAGTATTTTCAATAACATTTTGCAGCATTATTTTCTGTTCATTGGATCAGTATGTGAACTATGTATTAGTCTACATTATTGGGAAAATAGTATACACTTCAAAAATAATGAAATATTTGATCCATACTCACAATACTACTGTCCTGGAACACAATAAAATCAACTGGAAATGTCAAAAACAGACAACAAATTAACCCCTGGTAGTAACTCTTTTCTACTTTTTTTAACAATTAACTACAGAGGCAGATACTGGCATAACCCTGATCAAGGCCAAATTATCATTATTTAAGTATAATTTAGCTTTCCAATTCTCATATGAAAGAAATCACTTCACAGCACATTCTTTATAAAACACCTAACAGTTTAATTTTCTGTTCCAAAACTTTTATAATCTACCTTGGCTCCTTTAGGAAGTGGATACTGCACTTGTACTGAAAGGTCAGGTCTTTCTGCTACTACCTTTCTTCTGGCCACATTCATACAGTCCATGATTTTAGTTTGCTTTTCCAGCTGGTAATCCTGCATCAGTATATTAATTATCTGACAATTTATTTCACATTCAATGCTTTTAACCTGCAAGTTTAAGTTCGTAGGTTGGATTGGCAAACTTATGACCAGGACCACTGGAAAAATGCATCCATGATTTTTTTCTGCAATTTTTGTGATTTTCATCTTGTTCTGCATACAAAATCCAATAAGTTTCGTCATACTTGTGAGTAAAAATGCTGAAACTATTTACATATTTAAATACATGTAAAAAAAGATAGCAACATTATGTTGCAGTGTATATCATATAGAATGACAGGTTAAGTCAATTTTCAAGTGATTTATTCTATGACTGGTTTCATCATCCATGCTGTTGGTTTTAGCTTAATCACTTGAACCCTGAGTTAGAACATGCAGTCAGAGAACTTTTCAGTGACAAAGAAAATTAAATAATAGGCATAAGAAAAGGTGAAACGGCCCCCTTTCACATAGTTGAAGCAGTGATAATAAAATTTTGTTCTATATGGCTGAGGTTCCTTGCTATTAATGCTCTGTCCTAAGTGTTAATTTACATATATGATTAGTACTTTTTTGTTTAACTTTTGAATATAATTAAGAGAGTTGCATTCTGTGATTCTATACAAGATTAAGTGATCGAAATATATGTGTTTAAAATATAAAGAAGCACAGCTTTAGTAGTAACTATTTTAATGAGGGTTATGCCGTTATTAATTTTTTTGACAATGTATGTTCTTTACATTTAAGGTAGCTTGGGATTAAACTTTGTTGTTAAGCATATTGTCAGAGGTACGGGCAGCAATTCGCAAACTGATTTATAAATTCATTTCTCTGCAAAGCAGGCACAGGTAATTAGGATACCCCGATAAGCTGTTCAAAATGGATTACCTAAATAAATTTCTAATGTGTATGAGTTGCACAGCTTTTGATGTTTACAGTCCTTGAAGAGGTGCTTTAAAATGTTTAGTCTGCACTGCATTCAAGGAGTACTCAGTGAAAGGACCTACACATGACAGCATGTCTCTCTAGTAACCCATGTCATTATTACAAGCTGCACCATATGATGTAACAAATTATTAGAAGGAAGTGGGTTGAATACTGAAGCCTGCAATTTCCACATAATATTTGCAATATTTTATAGTAACCCTGTTTATAGCCCACTAGTCTTTGACAGGCACAGCTAGCATAACCTCATGTACCTCATATTAATATTTTTCTACTCAAATATCAACACACACACACACACACACACACACACACACACACACACACACACACACACACACACACACACACGTACACACACACATATATATTTGTGTGTGTGTGTACACTAGCTATGTAAATATGTAATTATACAATGACCCCCCCCATTAATATTCCAAAACGTGCATGCTGATTGGTCACTGTGCCCATTGTAAATCAGACTTATACTAATGGAAAAAGGTCTGGTCGCCCGGACTTTTTCCATTATTATAAGTCTTGATTTTTTTTGTGTTTTTGGTAGCAACGGAGAACGGAAGAGCTCCGTTGCTGTATTCTCACTATGTTAAATGAGTTTAACATAGTGAGACATCTTAAAGAAAAAGCAACGGAGATCTTCCTTTCTCCATTGCTTTTTTTAAAGATATCTCGCTATGTTAAACTCGTTTAACATAGCGAGACAGGTTTAAAAAAGGGAATGGAGATATTCCTTTCTCTGTTGCTTTTTTTAAAGCTGTCTTGCTATGTTAAACTCTTTTAACATAGCGAGACACTTTTAAAAATCAACGGAGATCTTCCTTTCTCCATTGCTTCCACACACAGCTCTGATGTAATGTGCAAGCATACGCATGTGCAGTACATCAGAACTGCCGCAGAATACTGGACAGCTGCAGAAGGGCAGCACAGGGGCATTATACAATGCCATTATTTAAGAAAAGTAAGTATTTTTTTCTTAAATAATGTCATTGTATAATAGCAATAACCCATGCCTGGGTGTGGGTAATGCTGGATTTACCCATGGTTGGTGTGGTTTGGTCACAAGGGCGAAGCCCGAGTGGCCAAACAAAGACAACCGTGGGTAAATCCAACATTACCTACACCCAGGCATGGGTTATTGCTTAAATAAAGCTGTCCACATGTCTGCTGCATGAATCCTCTAATGTTCTTTTCTCTCCTTTCTCTTACCACATT
Source organism: Protopterus annectens (assembly GCF_019279795.1). Lineage (NCBI taxonomy): Eukaryota > Metazoa > Chordata > Ceratodontiformes > Protopteridae > Protopterus > Protopterus annectens. The sequence continues at coordinate 1,091,876,970 of NC_056727.1, read as the reverse complement.
ACTCTCCTCAGCCCCTACCTTCTCTATACTTCTTTCTCATTACATATTCATGTCATTCTTACATCTCTTTCTTTACTACCAATAACTAGGTATCCTTTCTTTGCTGTTTACTTTAGTCATGGTATACTACAAGACTGCCTGAAGTCTGATATGTATAAAGAGTTTGCAATTAATATGATGTTAGTAATTTCACGTGCACGAAGGTGCTCTTCTTTTTTCCCATTAATAATGGGAACAAGTTCAACTGCATTGCAATGAACATATATGTAACCTGGTAATGTACTTTATAACTTGTTTTTTTTTTCATTGAACTTAGTTGTTAATTCCATTTCTGTTATCAGTGCTTTTTTGATTGGAAGTTTAGTTTCCAATTAAGTTGCTTATACATACTCTGCTACGAGTATTGTTTGCAGTATAGTTCAATATTTAAATATGCTTTTGCATTATACATGTCTAAATTGTTTCTATGCTTTGGCACCCAGCTCATTGCTGAGAATGGTACTTGGACAGTCCTATCCACCTAGCTAACAATCATAAACAAAATAAAACAAAATAAAATAAATAAATGTTTACACATACACACACACACACACACACACACAAATGGGGTCTATGGTTAATTGCTGAAAGGACTAACCATTGAATGGCACATCATCAAATGCAAAGCATCGAAACTCCAGCCATCGAACGTGCATTTTGTCAAACCTGTGAGACAGGGAAAGTAACTTCTTGGCCAATACTTCCCTGTCTCACAAACAGCAGTATTTTAAATCCACCTCTGTGAGGGACTTTGCCCCCTACAACCCCTAACTATATATACCACCTCCAAGATCGCAGTTCAGTGGGGAAAAGTGAGATGGGAAAGTGTTGGCCAACTAATTACTTTCTCTGTCTCACAGGTTTGATGAGTGCAAGTTTGATGGATTTCGATGCTTTGCATTCGATGAAGTGGCATTCAATGGTTAGTCCTTTCAGTGATTAACCAGAGATCCTCCAAACGCACAGATATATATCTATATCTTTATCTAAATCTATATCTATATTTATATATGTATGTGTGTATGTGCATGTGCTAAAGAAAGCTAAAAGTTGTCTTCTGATTTTAAGGATGAAGGGGAAGATAATACCATAATCTTAAAAGATATTGCAAAAATGTATCTGTTACCCTTTTTTGTTATTTATTTTTAGTGTTAGGTTCTCCGATCTTGTGTTAAGTCTCCAAGCATTATGTTCCAGGTATAGACTTTCAGATAGAAATGGATTGTGGGTAAGATGATTACAACAGTAAAAAGAATCAATGCTCTCTAACATAATCTACAAAAAATACATATCTAGTGCAATAGTAATGACTTCACCTTTAACGTCAGTAAATGAAGAATTAACCAATAACACAATAAATGGTTAAATACATACATACATACAGATATTTCAAGCACAGGTATTAATGCCCTTCAAGCCTGTCAATAAACATAAAATATAAATGATAAAATCATCACTGCCCTTGTACAACTAAGAGCAATGGTAAATAGTTAATTATTGACCTATGCTTGTCTACTAAAATCAGAAAAAACACACTTGGTAACCCATTTAATTCTAAAAGCTATGTATAGTCTCTTAAGGGAGATCATTGTAAAACTATCCCTCATTGATGGTCTGTTATAGAATACAGTGCTGCATTTAATCTTTCAACAGGCCACCTGCAATAACTTAAAATCATTTATTTGTTTATGTAAATATGTTTTGCAGGGTAGAATGCTGATCCAAGCAGACATTTTTATTTCACCCAGTTTGTACAAACCATTGAGTTATTTGAACTGTAATAAAGGGCTGTGATACAAATGCTGCAGACCCAAGCACTCAAATATCACTTTTTTGAAGCTATGGGCTTGAAAATCCTTTAGCTCACATAGGCTGTCACTTGCATTCAAACTCAAATATGAGTGCAGGTAAGCAAATGCTACACCTTAACCAAACAAATTATTTGAGTTCAAAAGACGTAAGTGCAGCAGCCATAGGGAGGGAGTAGCAGGGGGATTTTAGGGTCAGGAGCAGGGTGGGAGTTTTAGGGTTAGGGAGCAGGGGAGGAGTTTTAGGGTTTTGCAGGTAGTTTTAGGTTTAGGGTTTGGCAAGTTTAGGGTTAAGCATCAATTGGGGAATTTAGGTTTAGTGAGGGGGTATGGAGTTTTAGGATTATGGACCAAGTGGGGATTTTAGTTTTAGTGAGGGGGAGTGAACATTTAGGATTACAGAATGAGAATCAGTTTACGAAATGAGTGAGAGTTTCAGGGTTAGAATTAGGGCTCTGGCAGGGCTATAAATTTTAATAGGGTCAAGTGTTGGCAGGGCTAAATAGTTAAGTAAGACCAACCTATTAGGAGTTAGAACACCTGCCTTTTTAAGCAAGTGGCAGTAAGCAACTGTGTCATGAGCTAATAGCTCATGAGTACATGCACTAGATTCATAGCAGAGGATTTAGAAAACATGGGGTAATTTGAAGAATAATTGTGGATATATAGTCAGAAAAATGATCATGTTAACAGATATTTACAAACTATACTCTTTATATGACAAAGACTTGATCTATCAAATTTAAAACATGCATACCATAGGTAGGTGAATTTTAATGTCCTCAGTGACAAAAGACCTGGAGGTCCATATGTAGATCTGAATTTTTGATGTTGTTCATAGGTTCATAGGTTCATAGGTTCATACTAGGCTATCTGCCCTAGGGCATTTATAAGCCTAGCCAGAATGTGTTTGGCTTTCGCCACCCATTTTAAATTTATTTTGCTATGCCCTTTTTCGAGGTTAGTATACTGTGCCTCTATCTAACAGTGACACAGAAGTGATACCCGGGGTAAACCTACGATCTCCCATCCACTCATCAAGATTCCTCTTGAAGAGAATCAATGAGGGACTCTGCCTAACCTGGACTGGGATTTTATTCCAGAGTGAAGGGAGCCTCTGGGTTATGAATCTGTCCTTCCAGCATGTCCTATTTATTTCAGTGCTGAGGTTCAAGTCTCTCGAGCGTAGCTCGATGGGATTTGGATTTTCTGAGGTGCAGCATGTCCATTAATTCCGGGTTGGACATGGCTTTATACGTCAGGCACAGATCTCCTCTGAACAGGCGGTATGCCACTGAGTAGAGCTGGAGTTTCTTTAACCGGGCAGCATATGGCATCTGTTTGAGCCCTTTGATCCTCTTGGTGAGGTACTTTTGGGGTCTTTCCAGTTGCTGCAGGTGTCTGGTAAGGTACATCCCAAAAGGGCATTGTACTCAATTATGGGCCTGGTGAGGGATGAGTAAAGAGGCACGATGACCTCCCTGATCTAGATGTGAATCCCTTCATGATTAGGTGGGCTATATAAAATGTTTTTCTAACCACTTTGGCCACGTGGTTGTCAAATGAGAGATTGCTATCAACTTGGGTCCCCAGGTCCCTAATTACTTCTTTTGTACTTAATGGATTTCCACCTATGTGGTAATTTGTGGGCACTTTGTTTTGCCAAAGGGATGACTATACACTTTTGGCATTTAGCTTGAGGCCATGGCTCTGGCACCAGTTGTCTGTTTCTATGAGGCCCTTTTGGAGGATGCTTGTGTCGGCTGGAGAGTCGATTATGGCACCCAGTTTGCAGTCATCTGCGAACTTGGTCGGCCACAGTCCTTCCGTGTTGGCCTGTACCTCCGAGAAATATATACCGAACAAGAGAGGTCCCAGGACTGAGCCTTGTGGGACACCACTTGTAACTGGTTTGGAGTCTGACATGGCTCCAGCAATTCTAACCATGTGGGTTCTGTCCTTGAGCCAGTTTGCAATCCATCTAGTGACATAGGGGTTTATATTTAAGCTGGTGAGCTTATCTATAATGCCCGAGTGGGGTATTGTATCGAAGGCTTTTATGAGGTCCAGGTAGGCTGTGTGGACCACCTTCCTCTCGTCAATGGCCTTGGTGACTGTTTCAAAGAAATCAACCAGGTTTAAGAGGCAGGATCTGCCCTTAACAAAGCCGAACTGGGTAGGATCCAGTGTTTGTAGGTCCCCAATATCTTTATTTATGAGGTCCATGATGATCCTTTCCATAGCTTTGCAGACCAAGCTAGTCAGGCTTATGGGGCGATAGTTTCCAGGATCCGTTGAGGCACCACCTTTATGGAGAGGGACCACTGTTGCTGTACGCCACTCTTTGGGCACATATCCTGTAGTAAGGCTGAGATTGAACAGTAGTTTTATGTTTGGGTTTAGCTCTTCTTTGAGTTCATGTAGGACGCAGCCGGGACACCATCTGGTCCATTTGATGCTGTGTTTTTGCTTTGGAGAGGGTGGCTCTTACCTGAGCATCTGAGATGTCAGGGGGCAGCACTCTGCTGGGATAGATATTTGCCCTTTTGGTTGGGGGGGAGTTTGCGCTGACCCTGTCAGCTAGGATGTTGGCAATGTCTTTGGGTTCGGTGTATTTTTTGTCATTTTGGACTAATTCTGAGCATATCTGGGAATTACCACCCAGGTTCCTAACATAACTAAAGAAAGCCTTGTGATTATCCTTAGTGTCCTGTGCAATTTTTCTCTCGAAGCTGGCCTTAGACAATTTTATGTGTGCCCGTAGTTTTTTGCTAATACTGATCAGTGATGCCTTCCCTTTTTGGGATTTTGCTTTATCATTTAGTAGCTTCCTCCTTCTATTGTATAGTTTGTTTATGGCTGGGGTCCACCAGACAGGACGTCTGCCTTTGGAGGATTGGGTCTTGGTTTTATTTGGGATCGCATGACCCATGCATTCCTGAAGGTGTTCATAGAATGTGTTTATAAAGGATTCTGTGGTCTGGGCTGTATTTTCCACAGGCCCGGGGGCTTTGAAGGATTCCACCTCAGTTTTGAGGAGTGTAAAATTTGCTTTAGAGAAGTTTTTCACTGTGGTTTTCTGGGCAGGGGGTGGGGTTGGGATGTGAATATCCAGTGAGATTAGTTTATGGTCTGATCTTACCAGTGAGGGATACACTTCTGGTCTGGAGCATAGAGTCCCCATGTTGGTGATGATCAGGTCCAGTATGTTTTCCCCTCTTGTGGGAGTGGTAACAAGTTGTTCCATAGCATTTGAGTTTATAAATTCTAGTAACCTTTGGGCTAGGGTGTTGGAGCTAGAGTAATGCTCCCAGTCTATGTTTGGGTAGTTGAAGTCGCCCAATATAATGGTGTTTGGAGAGACCTTCATATTTTCCAGTGTTCTCAGGAAGGCTGAGTGGGGTTCCTGGGTTTGGGAGGGTGGTCTGTAGCAGGCTATAAACTGGAAGGCAGTTTTACCCACTGTTAGTTGCACATGGATAGTCTCTGATGCTTCGTGCTTTGCCACCAACCTGGAGGTGTGGGTATCTTTGATGAATATCGATACTCCCCCTCCTTTTGTGGTTCGGTCCAAGTTTTGGGGCCGAAAAGCATGGTATGAGGTATAACCTGGTAGTGCTTGGGTGCTCTCGGGAGCCCTGAACCAGGTTTCTGTTACTGCACAGATATCGATGTTCTCCATACTAAGGAGAGTTTTGAGTGCATGCATCTTGAGGTTTAGACTTCTGGCGTTGAGTAGCATTACTCTTAGTTTCTTATCCCTTGTGATACCTATGTATAGCATTGCACTGTAGTACAATGGCTGATAACACTATATGTAGTATTTGCAATATGAAGAAAGTAGTCCATTAGTACAATGCTTCAGTGCCTTCCACACATTTACACCATCAGCTGTAGAGACAGGGAGAAAAGGCAGAGGAGTCTTGATTTATATTTGCAGCAAGCATAACTCTATGTAGGTTAAACAGAACGATGTCCTGGAATTTATCCATGTGCAAATCACCACAGACAAAGTCCCATACCATATCCTAGCAAGCTATAGGTCCCCCTCTATGTTTCCAGAATCCCATAGCTTGTACCTAGGCCTACCGGAGACACTCATTGTAAAACCAAATAACCTATTCATGGGAGTCTTTATCTAACCCTCTAAAGACTGTGAAACATACACTGCCTCATACTTGCAGGCGCAGCAATTCCTGGATTTTATTAACTCAAATAACCTTGATCAGATAGTGTGCACAACCAGCAGATGTTCAAACATCCTATACCTCGTCCTCTCCAATATGGGAGAACAATGCACCCCCCTATGTCACATCCTCACTGGTGAGTTTGACCACTAAGATGTCTCCTTTGAAATAAAAATCAACTCTGCAACCCCAGCAAATCATGTAACAGTTAGGAACTATTCCATTCCAAAGCAAGCTACATCCTACTAAGCAATAGTTTGCCAAAAATTCAATGCCTCTCCCAACCTCTAGTTCACAGAATTGTTCATAGAGACACCGTACAACCAACCCAATACAAACTCTCAAAACAAACCACTCTGGCAAATCCTAACTTTAATAGGGTATATAACAAAAGGAAAAGGTCATGGCTAAAATCAGGAAAAGCAACTCCCATAATGATAGGAGCTCTCTAATTAAACTAAACAGAAAATTAAGAGGACTAATTAAGTCCAACAAGACCAATTACAAGTTGAAAACAAAGCCTTCTACAGCTATGACTGAAACCTCAAAAGCAGTACATATCAGTGTGTCAAACTGGTGGTCTATGGTGCCACCTTCACTGAGCAGAGTGGCATAGCTAATTTGCTGGCTGGCAAATTTAGCTGAAACCTCAATCCTCATTCCCCCTGCCTCCTTCCATGAAATACATACTAACATAACCCCGCCAACTATTAAGAGGGAACCAGTCCTGGCAATGCCCCAACAATATCCTGGCATGCCTCCTAAATAGCTTGAAACATGACCTATCAAGACCACTTGTATCTATCTTCAACTATATATATGGAAAACAGGCTTTGTACCATGAGAATGGAAGACTGCAATGGTTATCCCATTTCACAAAGGTGGACCATCAACCGACCTCAGAAACTATAGGTCTATTAGTCTGACTAGTTTAATATGTAAAGCCATGGAACAAATTATCGCGGAGATGGTCAGCAAAGATATAGGCAGCCTTCAGAAACTGGACTCAACTCAGTTTGACTTTGTCAAGTGAAGGTCATGCCTACTAAACCAGATGGACTTCTTTAAGAAGATCACCAAGACAATGACTGAGGGAAAATGATGCATACTCTCTACCTGGACTTGACTAAGGCATTTGATGCAATACCCCACTCTGATATAGTTGACAAACTCACCAAACTAAGCATAAATCACTGCAGATCTCTCTGGATTGCCAGATGGCTCACAGGCAGGCCCCAGGAAGTCAGGACTGGTCAACAATGGGGTACCTCAGGGATCCAGGCTAGGATAGCTCCTATTTGGCATCCACTTGTCAAGGTAAAGGCTAATGTCCAGGGCATTGGCTGAGTAAGTTCTCAGATTACTATGATAATGACATAAACATCTTACAAGAGGGTCCAACACAGACAGATGGCTGGTACCAAAGTCACGGATTAAAAGTCAATGCCTAGAAATGCATTATAGTGCCTTTTGTAAAAATGGCCACCCTAACTAATTACTCCATTGATAAAAAATCCTTAAGAGCTGACCCAGTAGTCTTGGATCTGGGAACATATGTAGACAGCAATCTAGCCTTTGACCAACATGTGGCAAAGGTAGTAAGAAAATCATTCTATGTTGTCTAACTTATAAGTAAGGCCATGGCATCAAGGTGCAAAGAAGTAATTCTGGCACTTTATTTGGCCCTTGTCAGACCCATAATTGAGTATAATGCCCCCTTTGACATGTACCTGACCAGACATATGCAACAGCTGGAACAACCACAAAGGCTCCTTACCAGGAGAATCCAAGGTATAAACACATTGTCCTATACAGATTGTCTTAAAGGCTTATCGCTATGTTCTGTCTCCTATAGGTTACTGAGAGGTGATCTATGTCTAGCATACAAGGCACCCTTGTGTCCAGATCTGATGGACCTTTTGCACATCCACAAAATGAACAGCATCAGAACCATTAGATTCAATGATTGAAATTTTGCTTGTGATATAAATAAGACATGCTGGCAAGACAGATATGTGTCTCAGAGGATCCCAAGCTCTGGAACAGGCTCCCTACCCATGTGAAGCAGAGTCAATCCCTAACCTTATTTAAGAGTAACCTTGACCAATGGGTGGTCAATTTGAAATTCACCCTGGGTCTGGCCCCCATGTCTGTGATAGACAGATGCAGACAGTAATGCCCAAACTAACATACCCTCCTTATAATCTCTGGAAACTTTGTAACTAAAATATCCCCTCCAAATAAATGCCCATGATACATAGGGATACAATTGAGTTGGATTGCATGGTTAGGCTTATAAAAGGCCTAGTTGTCATGTCTAGTATATACATATGAACCTATGAAGAGAAACAAAAAAATGAGGGGGTGGAACGTTTAGTTGGAGTATTACAATTATTCTGCTTTATGTCAATAAAAATCTAATGGGTCATGGAAGTTCTGAGGGAGTGAAGTGACCTATGGTGATAACTTGATGATCCAAGTGCTAGGTGACTATCTAGAAAAAGGAAGGATCATACTTTTATGAATTTGAATGTGAGGAGCCCAGACGGGTCTAGAGCTTTGTTTTATAAGCAGCTATTCACATAGGTTCCAAACAAATGAAAAGAAGGCACAAACTAGTATAAAAACACAGTGGAACTGACCAAACCACAAACTCCTCCAGACAAGGCTTAATTTATTAAGTAAACTAATATAAACCAAATGAATATAAACATAAAGCATAACCGCTTTCATAGGATCATAGGAACTTACTAGGCTATTGGCCCTGAGGCCCTTACAAGCCCAGCCAAAAATTCAGCCCATGTTCTGACAAGTCAGCATCTGATGCCTCTGTCCAGCAGGGACACAGGAGGAATCCCATAGATGTATTTTCTGTTCCCCATCCAGTTATCCAGGTTGCACTTAAAAAGGGTCAATAATGTACTCTGCTTGACATGGAGAGGGAATTTATTCCACCGAAGGGGGAGTGTTTGGGACACAAATCTGTCCCGCCATTCATACCTGTCTCTCAAGCAGGTCTTACTTATATCACAGGCAAGGCTTAAGTCTTTAGAATGAGTAATTCTGCTGCTGTTTGTTTTGTGGATATGCAAAAGGTCCATCAGAGTGGCATCTGACAATGCCCTGTATGCCAGGCATAGATCACCCCTCAAAAGCCTGTAAGAGATAGAATACAAGGGCAAGGTCTTGAGGCAGTCTGCATAAGATGTTTTACTTATGCTCTGTATTCTTTTAGTGAGGAACCTCTGTGGATGTTCCAGTTGTTGGATATGCCTGGTTAGGTGCATACCAAAGGGGATATTGTACTCTATGATAGATCTAATGAATGCCGAATACAGTGGAACAGTGACGTCCTTGGACTTAGATGTCATACCTTTGTTTAGAAGTTGTGCTACATAGAATGAGTTCCTCACTACTGTGGACATGAGATGGTCAAAGGCTAGATTACTGGCTATGTGTTTCCCTAAGTCCTTGACTACTGGTTCAACTCTAAGGAATGTGTCGTCAATATGACTACTGGGCCAGCTCTTAGGGGTGTGTTGTCAATATCTTTTATTTATTTTCTGACCAGGGTGAAGCACTGATCTCTGTGGACCTTTTTCAGACTTAACCTGGGAGTGTCGTGTGGCAGAATAGTTTGCTCAGAGTTATACAGTTAGGCAATGGAGGCTGAACCAATGGACTACAGGAAATAGCTTGCTATTCCTCTGTACCACCTAACAGACAAGTCTGTAATAAGTTCAAATAATTTGCCTATAAGGCCATATCATTTCTTTCCATCTCTAATGAGGCCCCTTCCATTTCCCTTTAACTCTCTGATTTCTTGAAGAGATGTTTATCTGACTAATTGGCGTTTCATCATGCTAGATAAAATAGTTGATTTCAATGAAAAATCTGTGCTGCTGAGGGATTTCTCTTTTTCCTAGTTTTTAGAAATCTATGACTTGATTTAAATGGTTTGGGAGTGGAAGGGTAGACAAACCCCTGAATAGGATGGAGGAGAGGATTTGCCTTACAAAAAACATGTTTAGGTATATTGATTGAATTTATGTTTTAATCTTTTTTTTTATCAAAAACTGTCCTCGGTCATGTTTTATTTATTTATTTATTTCCAGTTTGATTACCGGGGAAGTCCACTGGGCCAGAACGTACCCATTTTCAGTGGAGGCCCGGGGAGAAAAGCTCCAAAAGCAAAGCAAATACAATTTAAGTTACATAGTGTAAAAGATAGTAATAAAATATATACATTTGGAATAACATACATTGAATACAGTTAGTAAAAAAAAGCAAATACACGCAGTATACTTCAAAAAACATCATTCAGGAAGGAAGGTACAATAGATTTAGTAGTTTCCTTCAAGTAGCAGGTTTGACTGTATGAAAAGAAGGTGTAAGGTTACATGCTATTTACAATATTTACATATGAGGAGTAGAGAGGGAGAAAGTACATAAACTGAGAGTAGAATATAGTTTGATCAAGCAGTGATCGAGAGAGAAAAAGAGAAGAAAAGAAGATAGTATAAGGGTAGAGTAAAGAGAAAGGATGTAGAGGGTTCAAGGCGAATTTATGTAGATTTATGTAGGATGTAAGCAGGTGCACTTATGTTTAGAGGATAAGTAAGAGAAAAGTTGGATTTTGAAGGCTTCAGTGTTAGATGTTGTTCTAAGAGTAGAAGGAGAGAGTTCCATTTCCTGCCAAGAGAGTAGGAGAGAAGGAGCTGGCCAGCAGGGCGATTGGGTTTGTGGATGGTGATTAAATTTTGGTGTTCAGATCTAAGAGATCTGTTTGGGGTGTATGGCGGAAGGATGTTTGCTAGGGCTGGGCATTTTTCAGGGTAGAATATTAATTTGTGAGCAGTGGTTAGTTGGAGGTAGTCTAGGTAGTTAGGGAGTTCTAGCCAGTTCAGAGTTTGTAGGGAAAGACAATGGTGAGAAGAGGTTTTAGATTTGGTAGCAAATTTAGAGATTTTATTATAGCAGATTTCGAGTTTAGTGGAGATGGAAGAAGACAGGTTAGTAAGGAGAGGGCTCCATATAGTAGAGATGGTAGAAGATAGGTAGTTGCTAAGGAATGTCTAGCGGAGTTGGAGAGAAAGCAGTTGTTCTTATAGAGCATACCTAGCTTTTGGTGGGTTTTCTTTATGTTTTGTTGTATGTGGCTATCAAATTTGAGGTGCTCGTCTATAGTGATGCCAAGGAGTTTTGCAGATGGGACCACCTCTATGGTTGACTTTGTTTGGCTTATGATTTTGAATGCTGTTTTATCAAATGTGCAAGCCCTGGAGGGAGCAGAGAAGAATTTTGGATTTATTAGAGTTTAGAGAGAGATGATTTTGGTGCATCCAGCTCTCAGTAGTGGAAAAAGCTATTTGGGTTTTGTCAGTAGTTCGGGAATGTTGGAGGCGGCGCAGACTAAGGTAGAATCATCTGCGTATTGGATGACTGTTGTGTCTGGGATGGCAGAGTGAAGGTTATTTATGAAGATGTTGAAAAGCATGGGTCCAAGGATGGACCCCTGGGGAACACCAGTGGGTGTAGGTAAGAAGGAGGAGGTAGAGTTGTTCCATTTGACAGCTTGGGATCTATCTGATAAGTAGCTAGAGAACCAGGATAGAGTATCAGGGGAGAGATGAAGGTTTGATAGATGAAAGAGAAGGTGTTTGTGAGAGATGGTGTCGAAGGCTTCAGACAGATTATTAAAAAAGATGACCTGGACTTATGCCAGATATTTTGAAATGAGGACATGCCATAATGTGGAGAGTGGATCTCCCTGCCGTGCCTATGGCCCTAGTGTTATTCCATATATTTGCTGACAATAACATCCAAGTTTTTCAAAGTTCTTTCAACATCTAGCCAGTGCTGGGAAATGCATCTCTCATATGTGTCATTAAACCTCTCCATGAATCTTGTTCTGCATTTTCCAAAAACATTGCCAGTACATGTCATCAAATAATTGAAGACCTGTAAAGTAACCAAGACCATTGAGATATTATCCCCCTTCTCGTTCTGACTACCTAGTTCACATTTTAACTATTCTCATCTTCAACTCCTACTTACTGCTACTGATGATCACATTACCACTGTACAGTCTTTAACTACTTACTACTGTCTGTTTAATGGCATTCACTAATGCATTTTACTTATGGGCGATATTTTTGTAACCAGCCAAGTGCTACCTTTGGACTGTTTTTACTACTGTCCTTTATGCTGTCCTGCTGATTCCTACATTTTTTGTCTTCTTTAGTAACTAAATGTAACTATTTTCTCAATTATTGTACTATATTGAAAATGTTTTAAATTTTTTACATTAACTTTTTACTTTTGTATAAAATTGCAATGTGTAATCTTTATGGAGCTTTTCTCCACAGGTCTCCACTGAAAATGGGCCCCTGGCTCAGCTGGACTAACCTGGTTACCCAATGTCAATAAAATAAATAAATAAAACACTCTTCATAGGTTAGAGCATCAGCAGAGGTAGGACCACCATGCAGACAGATCATAAGCAGCTGGTGGAAGTGATTGTAAAGGCAGCTCTCCTAAGTGCTTTTTATCCTGCAGACAGCCTGCAAGGAAATGGTGGAAGTGGCTGTGAATACGAACTTTCATAGTTAGTATACTGATGAAAGTTTTGTAAACTGATCCTTATTTTCAAAGGAAGAAAGTATTACGTAATTAATGTTCCCTTTTATCTGTTGATTGTGTTCTGGTTTTTGGACTAATTTTTATTCTATTTGAATGTTGTAGTATTTTGCAAATGTGTTGTATCATCAGTCTGCATTGACCCCTTTCTTTATTTGAAACCAGTCTAGCAGGATTTTCTACTAATTCTCAGTGTGTTGGCTTGCATACTAATATCTCTACAGTCTTTGTGCTTCCTTACAGGCTGCCATTTGCCCTGCAGCAAGACTACAAATAGATTCTTCAAGTGGCCTTGAAGGCAGATCTTCCTAGTACTTTTGATAAAGGGAATACAACAAACTGATTGATGTGTAATACATTTGGTGGAAGTCTAAACTATTACCTCCTCTAGGATGATTCCCATGTTCCATTCCTCAGTGTGCTTTCATTGTTTTATTTTGATTCAAGCATTACCACCCTCAAAACTATGTATGTATGTTTTGCTAACTAGTATTATTCTCCCTGCTTTCCCAGTGTCATTAGCCTTTAGTCACCCTATAATTGTTTATTGAGATAATTGTCTGTGATGGCTATTTTGTCCTGACAAACATGCGCCCATTACCTCTCAACTGTCCAGATTTTCGCCTCATATTTTTGGTCTGCTTTTTATGAAATATGTGATTTTCTGTTAAATCCCTCAGAATTAAAGAAACTAAATAATAGGTTCATAGGTTCATACTAGGCTATCTGCCCTCGGGCAATTATAAGCCTAGCCCGATTCTGTATGGCTTACGCCACCCCTTGATTTGAGTATACTGTGCCCTTTTTAAGGTTTAGTTTACTGTGCCTCTGTCTAATAGTGACACGGAAGTAATCCCTGGGACAAACCTACGATCCCCCATCCACTTATCGAGATTCTTCTTGAAGAGATTCAGTGAGGTGCTCTGCCTCACATGAACTGGAATTCTATTCCAGAGCAAAGGGAGCCTCTGGGTTATGAACCTGTCCCTCCAGCAAGTTCTATTTATTTCTGTGCTGAGGTTCAAGTCCCTCGAGTGTGTAGCTCTAAGGGATTTAGATTTACTGAGGTGGAGCATGTCCATTAATTCTGGATTTGACATAGCTTTGTATGTCAGGCATAGATCGCCTCAGAGTAGGCGGTATGCAACTGAGTAGAGCTGGAGTTTTTTTAACCGAGCAGCATATGGCATCTGTTTGAGACCCTTGATCCTCTTGGTGAGATACTTTTGGGGCCTTTCTAATTGCTGCAGGTGTCGGGTAAGGTACATCCCAAAAGGGGCATTGTATTCTATGATGGGCCTGATGAGGGATGAATAAAGGGGCACGATTACCTCTCTTGATCTAGATGTGAAACCCTTCGTGATGAGGTGGGCTATGTAGAAGGTCTTTCTAACCACTTTGGCAATGTGGTTTTCAAAGGAGAGATTGCTATCAACTTGGGTCCCCAGGTCCCTAATAACTTTCTCTGTACTTAATGGGTTTCCGCCTATGTGGTAATTTGTGGGCACATTGTTTTTGCCAAAGGGTATGACTATACATTTTTTGGCATTTAGCTTTAAACCATGGCTCTCTTTGAGACCTTTTTGAAGGATGTTTGTGTCAGCTGGAGAGTTGATTATGGTGCCCAGTTTGCAGTCATCTGCGAACTTGGTGAGCCATAGTCCTCCCATGTTTGCCTGTACCTCGGAAAAGTATATACCGAACAAGAGTGGTCCCAGGACAGAACCCTGTGGGACGCCACTTGTGACTGGTTTCGAGTCTGACATGGCTCCAGCAACTCTCACTCTGTGGGTTCTGTCTTTGAGCCAGTTTGTGACCCATCTTGTGACATAGGGGTTTATATTTAAGCTGGATAGCTTATCTATGATGCCCGAGTGGGGTATTGTGTCAAATGCCTTTGCAAGGTCCAGATAGGCTGTGTGGACTACCTTCCTTTCATCTATGGCTTTGGTGACTGTTTCAAAGACGTCAACCAGGTTCAAAAGGCAGGAACTGCCCTTGACAAAGCCGAACTGGGTAGGATCTAGTGTCTGTAGGTCCCAAATGTCTTTGTTTATGAGCTCCATGATGATCCTCTCCATAGCCTTGCAGACTAAGCTAGTCAGGCTTATGGGACGATAGTTTCCAGGGTCCGTAGAGGCTCCACCTTTGTGGAGTAGGACCACTGTTGCTGTATGCCATTCTGTGGGCACATATCCTGTAGTCAGGCTGAGATTGTATAGCTATTTTATTTGTGGGATTAGTTCCTCTTGTAGTTCATGTAGGACGCAACCTGGGGCGCCATCTGGTCCCACGGAAGCAGTGTTTTTTGCTTTGGAGAGGGCAGCCTTCACCTGAGCATCTGAGATGTTTGGGAGGCAGCCCTCTGCCGGGATAGATACTTGCTCTTTCGGTGGTGGTGGGGGGGGGGGAGTTTGCACTGAGCCTGTCTGCCAGGATATTGGCGATGTCTGTGGGTTCAGTGTATTTTTTGTCGTTTAGAATCAACTCAGAGCAAGTCTGGGAGTTGCATCCCAGGTTTCTAACATAACTGAAAAAAGTCTTATGATTGTCTTTGGTGTCCTGTGCAATTTTTCTCTCGAAGCTGGCCTTGGAGGATTTTATGAGGGATCGTAATTTTTTGCTAGCACTGATCAGAGATGCCTTCCCTATTAGGGATTTTGCTCTATCATGTAGTAGCTTCCTCCTTCTGTTGTACAGTTTATTTATGGCAGGGGTCCACCAGACTGGACGCCTGCCTTTGGATGATTGGGTCTTGGTTTTGTTTGGGATAGCATGATCCATGCATTCCTGGAGATGTCCATAGAATGCATTTATATAGGATTCTGCAGTTTGGTCCGTAGTTTCCACTGGCCCTGGGGCCTTGAAGGATTCCACTTCGGTTTTGAGAAGTGAGAAGTTCACTTTTGAGAAGTTTTTCACTGTGGTTTTCTGGGCTGGGGGTGGGGTCGGGATGTGGACATCCAGAGAAATTAATTTATGGTCTGATCTTACCAATGAGGGATATACTTCTGGTGCGGAGCATAGAGTCCCCATGTTGATAATGATCAGGTCTAGTATGTTGTTCCCTCTTGTGAGAGTGGTGACTAGTTGTTCCATAGTGTTTGAGCAAACATTTGAGTTTCACACTTCTTTCACACTTCATATCCTTCATAAAATGCATCAGAACATAAATGCAAGTATTTGAGCAACTTTCTAAGTTTATAAGAGCAATATTTTAAATCTGTCCCTATTTTTGGGCCTTTGTTCCTCCCCCACCCCTCATTATTGAAGGCTTTGTTCAGATTTTTTTTGCACAAAGAGGTTGAGAACTATGATGCATCCTCATGTAAGTCTTCCTAAGTATCACCCTTTCAATACTCTTAATGTGCCTTTCTACAGAAGCTAAAAGTCATGTACATGTTCACTCTTAATTCATCCCCTCCAATGGGGCTCTGGAAGTTTGCACTGTAAACTTCCACTGGGTGGAGCCTATGCCTTTTGATAGAATCAAATTATGTCCTCCCATTTCAAACAAATGTTCATATCTGTGGAACCATAGGGGTTACTAAAGAAGTGTAAATGACAAACTCTTCAGCACAAACTATTTTTATAGTGGTAGTGCTTTTTATGTTATAGGTCTTACCCAGATTTTATAAGTCACAATAAACATATAACTATTACGTGTGCAATATTTTCTAAACATTTGCATGTCTAAGGGTCAGCTCCCAGTGATTTCTCCTGTCTACCTGATGAATCTGGGAATCTTGGGGCAATGCAGCAAATGCCTCATGTACACATACAACCCTCTCCTCCTACCACCCAACACTACAACCTGTGAGAGATGCACTTATATAGCCAAACTGGAAGCAAAGCTCTCTTCACCCAAGACTGGACTAGACAGTCAAGAGGAGAAGGTAAACACTTGCACCACACCACACTCATCACATAGTCCCTCAAAACCTACACCACCAAAATACACACATAGAAACACAAAACACACACCTACATTCACGGAGGCTCTCAATAAAAAACGACCCAAGCATCAGGGACATCCAAAGCATAAACACAAGCAAACTCCACCCCCCCCAACACAACCCAAATGACACATAGCCCACAAACTCAGTGTGCCACTAAACCACAGCCCATAAGGCATAACAACGTAGCCAACACTCTGGTCATAGGTGACTCTACAGTCAGGCACACTGATGTTACACTCACTAGACTAAACAAGGAGAAAGTTACTGTCAGCTGCCTGTCAGGTGCCAGGATCCGCTACATGATGCATGCACTCAGGTCACTCCACAATAAGTACAAATATGACACTGTCATTGTCCATGCTGGTGTGAATGACCTGAGACGTACCTCCCTGGACTACATGAAAAGAGACATGGAGGAGCTCTCCAATCTTGTATCCCAGACAGGTATGACCCTAACCCTGAGTAGCATCCTGCCATCACCCAGAATAATACCACAGTACAAGGACAAAATGATTGACTTCAACAATTGGCTAAGCTTCTGGTGTCATTCTAAGGGGATCCAGTATCTGTCTGCCTGGGATGACATGATCGACAGACCACGATGCTTTGCCAGAGATGGTCTGCACCTGTCACCCTTGGGATTCCAGATACTGGCTAAGGCTCTTGCCACCCATATAGTGCCTTTTTTATGCAAGGTTCAAATGACAAATTCACCACCGTAACAGGTACAAGCAAGCAAAATCTGAGGGTAATGCTACTCAATGCTAGAAGTCTAAACCTCAAAATGCACTCACTCGAGGCACTCCTTAAAATGGAGAACATTGACATCTGTGCAGTGACAGAGACCTGGTTCAAAGCTCCAGAGACCACCCCTGCATTACCAGGCTACAATTCATACCATACCTTTTGGCCACCTAACCCAGAACGAAGCACTAAAGGTGGAGGCGTGTCCATATTCATTAAGGATATCCACACCTCCAGGTTAGTTGCACAGCATAATGCATCCGAGATTATGCAAGTGCAACTAACTCTGGGCAAGACCGCAGTCCAAATTGTAACTTGCTACAGACCCCCCACCATGCCCCAGGATTCCCACTCCTCATTTCTTGATACACTGGAAAGTATTAGGGTACAACCCAACATCCTAATAATGGGAGATTTCAACTACCCCACCATTAACTGGGAAAATTACTCATGTACCAACTCTTTTGCTCAACGTTTTCTAGAATTCATAAATTCCAATGCCTTTGATCAACTTATTCACACCCCCACCAGGGGCAGCAATATCCTAGACCTGGTCATTACCAACATGGAGAACCGGTGTTCCACAACAGAGGTCAATTCCTTGTTGGTCAGATCCCACTACAAGCTAATCAGCCTAGAGATCCACATCCCACCCCCAATTAGGGAAACCATCGTAAAAAAATTCTCCAAAGCCAACTTCACACTTATTAAGACAGAAGTGGCAAACTTCATGACACCCATGCAGGCGGACAATAGAGGTATGACTGCTGAATCCTACACAAATGCACTTTATAAGCACTTACATGAGTGCATGGATCATGCTATCCTTAATAGAAGCCAATCTGGTGGTCCTCTGCTATAAACAAACTCTACAACAGAAGAAAGAAACTGTTGCAAAAAAGAGTAATATCCCATGACTGGAGGAACTCCCTGATCAACCTCAGTAAGAAGCTGAGATCCCTCATAAAATCCTCCAAAGCTAGTTACGAAAAGAAAATTGCCACTGACTCTAAAGACAACCACAAAGCATTCTATAGCTATGCCAAGAATCTCAATGGGAACACTCAGATATGCTCTGAGTTACAGCACAATGGCACTAAATATACAGAACCAACTGATATTGCCAACATCCTAGCAGATAGTTTCAGTGCTAACTTTACCCCCCTCTCACCCGCTAGAGGGCCCATTTCTATACCGGAAGAATGTAAAGTTCCTATAATCACGGCTGCACAGGTAAAAAACACACTCTCCAAAGCCAAGAACACAGCATCCATGGGACCTGACAATATCCCAGGCTGCGTTCTACATGAACTACAGAATGAACTGGCACCCTACCTAAGTACCATGTTCAATCATAGCCTCACCTCAGGCTTTGTACCCACTGAATGGCGCACCGCAAAGGTTATCCCACTCCACAAAGGGGGAGCTAATGCCCCATTAGCCTGATGAGCTTGGTCTGCAAGGCCATGGAACGTATCATCATGGAACTCATAAACAAAGATATTGGTAATCTCCAAACTCTGGACCCTACCCAGTTTGGATTTGTAAAAGGCAGATCATGTCTCCTAAACCTGATTGACTTGTTTGAAGCAGTCACCAAAGCCATAGATGAGAGTAAAATGGTTCACACAGCTTATCTAGATCTCACCAAGGCTTTCAACACCACCCCCCACTTTGGAATTGTAGATAAGCTCACTAAACTAGGTATAAATCCTTATGTCACAAGATGGGTTGCCAACTGGCTCATGGACAGAACCCACACTGTGAAAGTAGTGGATTCCAAATCCGACTTCAGACCAGTGACAAGTGGAGTACCACAGGGTTCAGTCCTGGGTCCTCCCCTGTTTGGTATCTACTTCTCTGAAGTGCAGGCTAACAAAGTTTGTAGATGACTGCAAACTAGGAGCCATAATCGAAACTCCTAATGATGTGGACAAACTACAAAAGGGCCTCACTGAGACAGATACCTGGTGTCAAAGCCATGGCCTGAAGCTCAATGCCAAAAAGTGTATTGTCATCCCCTTTGGTAAACACTCTGTACCCATGAACTACCACATAGCTGGTAGTCTACTTAATGCCGAAAATGTGATGAGACCTTGGGACACAGGTGGATAGTAGTCTCTCCTTTGATAATCACATCACCACAGTGGTCAGGAAATCCTTCTACATGGCTCATCTCATCACAAAAGGATTCTCATCCAGAAAAAAAGAGGTCATTGTTCCCCTCTACTCATCACTCATTAGACCCATTATAGAGTACAACGATCCTTTTGGTATGTACCTCACAAGACATCTACAACAACTGGAAAGACCACAGAAATATCTCACAAAGAGGATTACTGGCCTCAAACAGATGCCCTACACAGACCGTCTCAAAAAACTACAGCTTTACTCCATCGCATATTGCCTACTCAGGGGCGATCTCTGCCTAACATACAAAGCTATGTCAAACCCAAAGCTGTTGGACATGCTCCACTTAAAGAAATCCCAATCCCTCCGAGTTACACGCTCTAGGGACCTAAACCTTGTCACCACAATAAACAGAACATGCTGGAGGGATAGATTCCTGTCCCAGAGACTTCCCATGCTCTGGAACAGACTTTCTATCTATGTCAAACAGAGCTCCTCATTAGCACTCTTCAAGAAAAATCTTGATGATTGGATGGGAAATGGGAAATTCACCCCAGGGATCACTTCTGTGGCTCTGCTCGACAGTGGCACAGGAAAATAATTCTCTTGGGTGGTGAAACCCAGGGTACATTTTTTGGCTAGGCTTATATAGGCCCTAGGGCCAATAGCCTAGTACCTACCTATGAATCTATGAACAACTTACAATATTTCAGTAACTACTCAAGTTACACACATGCTGTTTG